>NC_068444.1:11588346-11727482 GCF_023373465.1 Oncorhynchus keta | reverse complement strand
CTACCTGCTCTAACCATTAGGCTACCTGCCTCTAACCACTAGGCTACCTGCTCTAACCACTAGGCTACCTGCTCTAACCACTAGGCTACCTGCTCTAACCACTAGGCTACCTGCCTCTAACCACTAGGCTACCTGCCTCTAACCACTAGGCTACCTGCCTCTAACCACTAGGCTACCTGCCTCTAACCACTAGGCTACCTGCCTCTAACCACTAGGCTACCTGCCTCTAACCACTAGGCTACCTGCCTCTAACCACTAGGCTACCTGCCTCTAACCACTAGGCTACCTGCCTCTAACCACTAGGCTACCTGCCTCTAACCACGAGGCTACCTGCCTCTAACCACGAGGCTACCTGCCTCTAACCACGAGGCTACCTGCCTCTAACCACGAGGCTACCTGCCTCTAACCACTAGGCTACCTGCCTCTAACCACTAGGCTACCTGCCTCTAACCACTAGGCTACCTGCCTCTAACCACTAGGCTACCTGCCTCTAACCACTAGGCTACCTGTCTCTAACCACTAGGCTACCTGCCTCTAACCACTTGGCTACCTGCCTCTAACCACTAGGCTACCTGTCTCTAACCACTAGGCTACCTGCCTCTAACCACTAGGCTACCTGTCTCTAACCACTAGGCTACCTGTCTCTAACCACTAGGCTACCTGCTCTAACCACTAGGCTACCTGTCTCTAACCACTAGTCTGTCTCTAACCACTAGGCTACCTGTCTCTAACCACTAGGCTACCTGCTTACTTACAAGGCCTTTAACCAACAATGCCATTCACTAAATAGAGTTAAGAAAATATTTCTAAATAAACTAAAGTTTAAAATAAAAAATAAAAAATACAAAAATAACACAATAAATGAACAATAACGAGACTATATACAGGGGGTACCGGTACCGAGTCACTGTACTGGGTACAGGTTAGCCAAGGTAATTTGTACATGTAGGTAGGTATAAAGTGACTATGTATAGACAATAAACAGCGAGTAGCAGCAGTGTAAAATGTAAATAGTCCGGGTGCCCATTTCATTAATTGTTCAGGAGTCTTTTATCAAGGGGGTAGAAGCTGTTAAGGAACCTTTTGGACCTGGATTTGGCACTCCTGTATCGCTTGCCGTGCGGTAGCAGAGAGAACGGTCTATGACTTGGGTGGCTGGAGTCTTTGCCAATGTTTTAGGGCCTTCCTCGGACACGCCTAGTATTTAGGTCCTGGATGGCAGGAAGCTTGGCCCCAGTGATGTGCTGGGCCATATGCACTATCCTCTGTAGGGCCTTACGGTCAGATGCCGAGCATTAGCCATACCAGGCGGTGATGCAACCGGTCAAGATGCTCTCAATGGTGCAGCTGTGGAACTTTTTGAGGATCTGGGGGGGACACATGCCAAATATTTTCAGTCTCCCGGGGAGGAAAAGTTGTTGTCGTGCCCTCTTCATGACTATCTTGGTGTGTCTGGACCATGTTACATCCTTAGTGACGGGGACACCGAGGAACTTGAAGCTCTCGACCCGATCCACTAGAGCCCAGGGGGCTCGGCCCTTAATTACCTGTAGACCACAATCAGCTCCTTTCTCTGGCTGACGTTGAGGGAGAGGATGTTGTCATGGCACCACAGTGCCCTGTCACTGACCTCCTCCCTATAGGCTGTCTCATCGTTGTCAGGGATCAGGCCTAGCACAGTCGTGTCATCAGCAAACTTGATGATGGTGCTGGTGTCGGGCGCGGCCATGCAGTGAACTGGGAGTAGATGAGGGGACTAAGCATGCACCCCTGAGGGGCCCCCGTGTTGACGGTCAGTGTGGCAGATGTGTTGTTACCTACACTTACCACCTATGGGTGACCTGTCAGGATGTCGAAGATCCAGTTGCAGAGGGACGCAAATTCTCACATGGAATAGCCTTCATTTCTCAGAACAAAAATAGACTGATGAGTTTCAGAAGAAAGTTATTTGTTTCTGGCCATTTTGAGCCTGTAATTGAACCCACAAATTCTGATGCTCCAAATACTCAAATAGTCTAAAGAAGGACAGTTTTTTTGCTTCTTTAACTAGAACAACAGTTTTCAGCTCTGCTAACATAATAGCAAAAGTGTTTTCTAATGATCAGATAACCTTTTAAAATTATTAACTTGGATTAGCGAACACAACGTGCCATTGGAACACAGGGGTGTTGTTTGCTGATAATGGGCCTCTGTATGCCTATGTAGATATTCCATTTAAAAAATCTGCCGTTTCCAGCTAGAATAGTAATTTACAACATTAACAATGTCTACACTGTATCTCTGATCAATTTGATGTTATTTTAATGGACAAAAAATGTGCTTTTCTTTCAAAAACAAGGACATTTCTAATTGACCCAAAACTTTTGAACGGTAGTGTATATAACATACTATACCATACTATAACATACTATATGATTAAGATGAGAGATGGTTACAATTCAGTCAGTCAGAGAGGATTGATGTAAACTCACCAGTGGCTGATGAAGAGCCAACCGTTGAAGTGATGTCTGCAATAGTAGTAGTTGCTGGAAGGAATAGACAAAGAGGTTGAAAACCAAGCACGAGCACTTCCTGTAAAGCCCTGTAGCCCCAAAATATGAGATTTCCTTTTTTATTTAAACGCTTGTTTGTTACGTTGTATCATGTTGCAACCACCAGTTGATTTGAAAGTTATTTTGTGACATTTTAAGAGTAATGTGTTGCATTGTACCATGTTACAACCACTGGTAGATGTACATTTTGATAGTAATTATAAACCAGACAGAAACTATGACTGCTACATAATAACAAAACAGGGTTTCAGCATTTACACTTTTGCTAGTTGTTTGAATGAGGAAGTGCTAAGCACCCCCAAAAACATTCTGCTCGTGGTCCACTCGAAATTCATCATCTAGCCAGGAGGTTAATAAACAAATTAGGCACATTAGGGCAGTCTTGATACAACATTTTTAAACATAAATGCAATGGCTATTTGGATGAGTCTAAAACTTTGCACATACACTACTGCCATCTAGTGGCCAAAATCTAAATTGCACCTGGCCTTTCTCTTGCATTTCAAAGATGATGGTACAAAAGAACGGTTGTATTTTTCTTTGTATTATCTTTTACCAGATCTTGTGTGTTAAATTCTGCTACATTCATTTCACATTTCCACAAACTTCAAAGTGTTTCCTTTCAAATGGTATCAAGAAAATGCATATCCCTGCTTCAGGGCCTGAGCTACAGGCAGTTAGATTTGGATGTCATTTTAGGCGAAAATTTATAAAAAGGCGAGGATCCTTAAGAGGATTTAATATAATATCAGAAAATGATTCATGATACTTTTGACACTTAAGTATATTTTAGCAATTACATTTACTTTTGATACTTAAGTATATTTAAAACTAAATACTGTTAGACTTTTGCTCAAGTAGTATTTTACTGGGTTTCACTTTCACTTGTACTTTAGTCATTGTCTATTATTAAGGTATCTTTACTTTTACTCAAGTATGATGATTTGGGTACTTTTTCCACCACTGTTTATACGACATCTGACTAGGGCTAGCTAATGTCTGCAATCATGGCTACTCAGGACCTATATATTGTATTTACTTAAGACAATACTTCTAGAGCGATTCAAACACTTGACATCATCTAAGGTGCATCATGTGGTTTTAACCAACAACAAAGTAGATAATTATTAGCTGATTTACTAAATTAAACAATGCATGGAATGTGTGTATAGAAATTACACTAAAACACTATGAAAACAGTTGTGTTTTAAAATCTTTCATTCCAAGTCACAGATCATCTCAAGTGATATTTTGGCAATATTAATTTAATTTAAGTGTGCATTCCCATACAATCTTTCTGTAGAATAAAGAAGTAAATAGATGTATCTGTGCTAGTTCATTCACTACGAAGTGATCTGATCTCTGCTTGTTTCCTGTTATCTGTAAGTATCACATGAGGGTTTCAAGTCTTCTATAATTCGGTCAGAGTTGAAAAGTGGAAGTGTCCTGTAGCTCAGTTGGTAGAGCATGGCGCTTGTAACGCCAGGGTAGTGGGTTCGATTCCCGGGACCACCCATACGTAGAATGTACGCACACATGACTGTAAGTCGCTTTGGATAAAAGCGTCTGCTAAATGGCATATATTATTATTATTATTATTATTATGGAATTGGACACAATGTAAACTCACCAGCAAGAGCAGTGGTCACCATACCTTGAGAAACAATAGGGTAGGATCAAGGTCAGCCAAATGAAATTCACTTGTAAAATAGTAGCACAATCATGATCAAACAAAGTGGATGAAGTACTTACCCATCGTCAACAGAAGCAACACGGAACGCGTTCTTTGACTCCCCATTGTCAGAAGCTCCTTTTCTGCTCAAATCTAGGAGCAAACACGATTATCATTATCGTCATACCCACGAATATCATTATCCCCTTCTTCAAAACCGGCTTCATTCACAAATATGTTAGACGAGCTCACCTGTTTCTGTGCATTCACCCTTTCTTCTGTGTATTTCTGTTGGGTTGGTGATATACTCTTATATACTGTAGACAATAGGGGCTGAATCAATGACATCTATGAATAATCTCAAGGACATCTAGTGTCGTTGTGACAAGTGCCCTCACACGAATAGCTAACCTGATTGTCTGGTTCTTTCCTTTATCCAGTCAGTTGGAATTAGGCATACAGTAAGTCTCTGAATGTTCTGGTAGCAAATACCTACCAAACCGGTTTGAATAAATTTTCCACTGTTGATGGGTCATCAGCAGGGCAATTAGGTACACTCTTTAGAAAAAAGGGTTCCAAAATGGTTCTTCGACTGTCCCCATAGGAGAACCCTTTTTGGTTCCAGATAGAACCATTTTTTAGTTACATGTAGAGTCCTCTGCAGAAAGGGTTCTTCCTGGAACCCAAAATGATTCTTCAAAGAGTTCTCCTACGGGGACAGCTGAAGAACACATTTAGATTCTAGATCACACCTTTTTTCCCTGAAGAGTGTATGCTAAGTTAAGGGTCTGTGAGAGCGTTTTGTACATGCAGTAATGGAATGCATTTTTAAATGCAGAATAGTGTAGATTAACTGGAAGAACAAACCAAAATCTTTAAATGTCTTGCTCATATACAGTACCAGTCAAACGTTTGGACACACCTACTTACTTATTTTACTTACTCTATTTTCTACATTGTAGAATAATAGTGAAGGCATCAAAATATGAAATAACACATATGGAATTGTGTAGTGACCAAAAAGGTGTTAAACAAATCAAAAAGTATTTTAGATTCTTCAAACTAGCCAACCGTTGCCTTGATGACAGCTTTGATACTCTTGGCATTCTCTCAACCAGCTTCACCTGGAATGCTTTTCCAACAGTCTTGAAGGAGTTGCCACAAATTGCTGAGCACTTGTTGGCTGCTTTAGCTTCACTCTGCAGTCCAACTCATCCCAATCCATCTCAAATGGGTTGAGGTTGGGGGATTGTGGAGGTCAGGTCATCTGATGCAGTACTCCATCACTCTCCTTCTTGGTCAAATAGCCCTTACACAGCCTGGAGCTGTGTTGGGTCATTGTCCTGTTGAAAAACAAATGATTTTCCCCACTAAGTGAATGCTGAAGTAGACATGCTGGTTAAGTGTGCCTTGAATTCTAAATAAATCCCAGACAGTGTCACCATCAAAGCATCCCCACACCATCACCCCTCCTCCTCCATGCTTCACGGTGGGAACCACACATGCAGAGATTATCTGTTCACCTACTCTGTCTCACAAAGACACGGTAGTTGGAACCAAAAATCTCAAATTTGGACTCATCAGACCAAAGGACAGATTTCCACCAGTCTAATGTGTTTTCTTAGTTTGATTCGAGAACGAGACACGTTTCTCCAAACAACCCACATGAAAAATACTATAGCATACTTTAATAAAATACTATAGCATACTTTAATAAAATACTATAGCATACTTTAATAAAATATTAAGCATACTATAAAAAAAAGACTATAGCATACTATAAAAAATACTATAGCATACTTTAATAAAATACTAAGCATACTATAAAAAAAGACTATAGCATACTATAAAAAAATACTATAGCATACTTTAATAAAATATTAAGCATACTATAAAAAAAGACTATAGCATACTATAAAAAAATACTATAGCATACTTTAATAAAATACTATAGCATACTATAAAAAAATACTATAGCATACTTTAATAAAATACTAAGCATACTATAAAAAAAGACTATAGCATACTTTAATAAAATATTAAGCATACTATAAAAAAAGACTATAGCATACTATAAAAAAATACTATAGCATACTTTAATAAAATACTATAGCATACTATAAAAAAATACTATAGCATACTTTAATAAAATATTAAGCATACTATAAAAAAAGACTATAGCATACTATAAAAAAATACTATAGCATACTATAAAAAAGACTATAGTATTCATTGTAGTGTTTTTGCAGGCTTTACTGTAGTCATTTCAGCTAGATGTACTCCATACAACTTATTTATGTGAAATTTCAGTTTTTATTGTTTTTAAATACATATGCAAAAAAGTCTAAAACCTGTTTTTGCTTTGTCATTATGTTTAACTCAGGGAGTCGGGAAGCAGGTGCAGTTAGTGAGTTTAATAACAATGAAACAGGAACAACACAAAACAAGAGCTGTGTATGATATAGAAACAAACAATACTACCTAGTAACTGATAACAAAAGAGTGCTATATAAAAGGGTTGGACCTTAACAATTGGATGCCAACCCTATGAAAACTTCTGACCCACTGGGAATGTGATGAAAGAAATAAAATATGAAATAAATCATTCTCTCTACTCTTATTCTGACATTTCAAATATAGTGGTTATCCTAACTGGCCTAAGACGGGGAATTTTTACGAGGATTAAATGTCAGAAATTGTGAAAAATGGAGGTGTATGATGTATGTAAACTTCCGACTTCAACTGTATGTTGGCGTCAGTAAGTGTGTGTGTTTAAGAGTGTCTGTGTAGGTGAGTGTGAATGTGTGGGTAGACACCTGTGAATGTGTGGGTAGACACCTGTGAATGTGTGGGTAGACACCTGTGAATGTGTGGGTAGACACCTGTGAATGTGCATAGAGTCCATGCAGATAGACAGTGCATATAGTCTGTGGGTGAGGGTGGGCAGTCATTGTTTAGCTGTTCAGGAGTCGTCTCCTTCTTTCTGATTGCACTCAATTAGTATTTGGAAGCATTGCCTTTAAATTGTTTAACTTGGGTCAAACGTTTCGGGTAGCCTTCCCATCGTTATGTTTGGAGGAAAAGGGGGATGCTTGCAAGCAGATGAACACCATCCCAACCGTGAAGCACGATGGTGGCAGCATCATGTTGTGGGGGTGCTCTACTGCAGGAAGGACTGGTGCACTTCACAAAATAGATGGCATCATGAGGGAGGAACATGATGTGGATATATTGAAGCAACATCTCAAGACATCAGTCAGGAAGTTAAAGCTTGGTTGCAAATGGGTCTTCCAAATGGACAATGACCCCAAGCATACTTCCAAAGTTGTGGCAAAATGGCTTAAGGACAACAAAGTCATGGTATTGGAGTGGCCATCACAAAGCACTGACCTCAATCCTTTTGAAAATGTCTGGGTAGAACTGAAAAAGCATGTCTGAACAAGGAGGCCTACAAACCTGACTCAGTTACACCAGCTCTGTCAGGAGGAATGGGCCAAAATTCACCCAAATTTTTGTGGGAAGCTTGTGGAAGGCTACCTGAAACGTTTGACCCAGGTTAAACAATTTAAAGGCAATGCTTCTAAACACTAATTGAGTGTATGTAAACTTCTGACCCACTGGGAATGTGGTGAAAGAAATAAAAGCTGAAATAGATCATTCTCACTACTATTATTCTGACATTTCACATTAAAATAAAGTGGTGTAACTGGAGTTTTAGAACTGTGAAAACTGAGTTTAAATGTATTTGGCTAAGGTGTATGCACTTCAACTGTACATGTTCAGGCACTCCAGTCTCCCTGCACATGGTATCTATGGTACTGGCACTGACCCTGTACACATGGAAGGGATAGAGCTAAGGTTTTACACTATCTGTATCCTTTGCACGTCACAAATCATCTCTGAAACCATATGTACAGTACTACAGCCAGGTAGATAAGGTGGAATGTAGCTACGATGACAAAACAATACATTGTTTTGTTCGTGTTAAGAAATCTTCTTGATGACAGCTTTGACAAAAGAAAGAACGATGGATTAGACGGTACATGATGCGTGACCAATGCTGATGTATACATAGGTTAAATTTCCCCTGAGAAATGAAACCAGAAGATTGGCTCATCATGAGGCTGTAGCTTACCTTGCTACTAAAACTTAACATCCCCCCCTCGTCCCTGGAGCATTTTTAAGATTTAGCTATCAAAAGAAAATGTACAGTAAAGCTCCAACGTTGTCAAATCAAAGTGTATTTGTGACGTGCGCCAAATACAACAGGTGTAGGTAGACCTTACAGTCAAATGCTTACTTGCAGGCTCTAACCAATAGTGTGAGAAAACATGTGTGTGTGTGTGTGTGTGTGTGTGTGTGTGTGTGTGTGTGTGTGTGTGTGTGTGTGTGTGTGTGTGTGTGTGTGTGTGTGTGTGTGTGTGTGTGTGTGTGTGTGTGTGTGTGTGTGTGTTTGTAGGTAAGTAAAGAAATAAAAACAACAGTAAAAAGACGTTGTCTCTATAAGGATACATTGAAATCGCACACCTGATTAATCGTCTAGCAACTAATATAAAAATATATCAAATTGTATTTGCATTGCACCTTTTTCCCTTCTAATTACAGCTTAAATCTAATTTAAAGCCCTAAACTCACAATACCCAACCATGGGTGATAGAGACAAGAGAACGCTTCACACAGTAGCCAGCATGCAAAAGACATAGGTAGACTTAAGGGCAACGGCCGGGATGCAAGCTGAAAAACAATAGTTTTACAATTCCAAACACCTCGTCATTAACTAGGTTTGAACGTTGTCTTGTTTTAGGGGAACATGTTTAAATGTTTAATTCACAAAATAAAAACAAATGATATCCAAAGAACTAGTATTTAATGGGTACAGATCAAATTAAAGCCTAGTTTCAATTACATTTCAGAAGTCATACACCCATTGTTTGTTTTTTTGTTGAATTGGTCTCTCAGCACACACATAACAACTGGTAAGTTTAGATTTACTGAAAGCATAGTTTCAATGCACACATTTTGTTAAAAAATATGTACTTAAAAGTTCCATGACTGTGTGCTGATGTAACGGATGTGAAACGGCTAGCTTAGTTAGCGGTGTGCGCTAAATAGCGTTTCAATTGGGACGTGACTTGCTTTGAGACCTTGAAGTAGTAGCTTGCTCTGCATCGTTTTTGTGGAGCGATGGGTAACGATGCTTCGAGGGTGACTGTTTCCAGAGGGTCCCTGGTTCGCGCCCGGGTATGGGCGAGGGGACGGACGTAAAGTTATTACACTGAGAACCAACAGACGCTTGTTATGCATCTTGATCAACCAAGGACATCACCTGACATGCAATACCTCACTGAACCAGAAATACAGCTACCCTGGATAACTGACTGATGATCGATGACGTCTGTGTGAATGTGACTGTATGTTCTGGACCCACCACGTTAAAACATGCTGCCTTTAATACCAGGGTTATACGATCAGGATGTGCATTGACACAAGAATTTGTGCACTGCTTATAAACAAGTCTTAAATGTGAAGTTTCATACCTCACAACGCAAAATGCTGAGTACCTAGCATGATTCAGGAGGGAAGTTAAACAGCAAAGCAAAATGCTGAGTACCTAGCATGATTTAGAGGGGAAGTCTAAGCAGCAAAGCAAAATGCTGAGTACCTAGCATGATTTAGGAGGGGAAGTCTACAGCAAAGCAAAATGCTGAGTACCTAGCATGATTCAGGAGGGGAAGCAGCAAAGCAAAATGCTGAGTACCTAGCATGATTCAGGAGGGGAAGTCTAAGCAGCAAAGCAAAATGCTGAGTACCTAGCATGATTCAGGAGGGGAAGTCTCAGCAA
The DNA here is from genome assembly GCF_023373465.1 of Oncorhynchus keta. Lineage (NCBI taxonomy): Eukaryota > Metazoa > Chordata > Actinopteri > Salmoniformes > Salmonidae > Oncorhynchus > Oncorhynchus keta. The sequence continues at coordinate 11,717,416 of NC_068444.1, read as the reverse complement.
AGCAAAATGCTGAGTACCTAGCATGATTTAGGAGGGGAAGTCTACAGCAAAGCAAAATGCTGAGTACCTAGCATGATTCAGGGGGAAGTCTAAGCAGCAAAGCAAAATGCTGAGTACCTAGCATGATTCAGGAGGGGAAGTCTACAGCAAAGCAAAATGCTGAGTACCTAGCATGATTTAGAGGGGAAGTCTAGCAAAATGCTGAGTACCTAGCATGATTTAGGAGGGAAGCTAAGCAGCAAAGCAAAATGCTGAGTACCTAGCATGATTCAGAGGGGAAGCCAGCAAAGCAAAATGCTGAGTACCTTGACTTAGGAGGGGAAGTCTAAGCAGCAAAGCAAAATGCTGAGTACCCAGCATGATTCAGGAGGGGAAGTCTAAGCAGCAAAGCAAAATGCTGAGTACCTAGCATGATTCAGGAGGGGAAGTCTACAGCAAAGCAAAATGCTGAGTACGTAGCATGATTTAGGAGGGGAAGTCTAAGCAGCAAAGCAAAATGCTGAGTACCTAGCATGATTCAGGAGGGGAAGTCTAAGCAGCAAAGCAAAATGCTGAGTACCTAGCATGATTCAGGAGGGGAAGTCTAGCAGCAAAGCAAAATGCTGAGTACCTAGCATGATTCAGAGGGGAAGTCTAAGCAGCAAAGCAAAATGCTGAGTACCTAGCATGATTCAGGAGGGGAAGTCTAAGCAGCAAAGCAAAATGCTGAGTACCTAGCATGATTCCCAGCAAAGCAAAATGCTGAGTACCTAGCATGATTCAGGAGGGGAAGTCTAAGCAGCAAAGCAAAATGCTGAGTACCTAGCATGATTCAGGAGGGAAGTCTAAGCAGCAAAGCAAAATGCTGAGTACCTAGCATGATTCAGGAGGGGAAGTCTAAGCAGCAAAGCAAAATGCTGAGTACCTAGCATGATTCAGGAGGGGAAGTCCAGCAAAGCAAAATGCTGAGTACCTAGCATGATTTAGGAGGAAGTCTAAGCAGCAAAGCAAAATGCTGAGTACCTAGCATGATTCAGGAGGGAAGTCTAAGCAGCAAAGCAAAATGCTGAGTACCTAGCATGATTCAGGAGGGGAAGTCTAACAGCAAAGCAAAATGCTGAGTACCTAGCATGATTTAGGAGGGGAAGTCTAACAGCAAAGCAAAATGCTGAGTACCTAGCATGATTTAGAGGGGAAGTCTAAGCAGCAAAGCAAAATGCTGAGTACCTAGCATGATTCAGGAGGGGAAGTCTACAGCAAAGCAAAATGCTGAGTACCTAGCATGATTCAGGAGGGGAAGTCTAAGCAGCAAAGCAAAATGCTGAGTACCTAGCATGATTCAGGAGGGGAAGTCTAGCAAAATGCTGAGTACCTAGCATGATTCAGGAGGGGAAGTCTAAGCAGCAAAGCAAAATGCTGAGTTAGCATGATTTAGGAGGGGAAGTCTAAGCAGCAAAGCAAAATGCTGAGTACCTAGCATGATTCAGGAGGGGAAGTCTACAGCAAAGCAAAATGCTGAGTACCTAGCATGATTCAGGAGGGGAAGTCTAAGCAGCAAAGCAGCAAAGCAAAATGCTGAGTTAGCATGATTCAGGAGGGGAAGTCTAAGCAGCAAAGCAAAATGCTGAGTACCTAGCATGATTCAGGAGGGGAAGGCAAAGCAAAATGCTGAGTACCTAGCATGATTCAGCAGCAGCAAAATGCTGAGTACCTAGCATGATTCAGGAGGGGAAGTCTAAGCAGCAAAGCAAAATGCTGAGTACCTAGCATGATTCAGGAGGGAAGGCAAAATGCTGAGTACCTAGCATGATTCAGGAGGGGAAGTCAAGCAGCAAAAAAATGCTGAGTACCTAGCATGATTCAGGAGGGGAAGTCTAAGCAGCAAAGCCCCGCATTCACTCCCAATCATTCTACACCTCTACCAGGCAAGGCCCCAGGGTTCCGGTCTGGAAATTGACTGGAGAGGACAGCTTTAGTATTACAGTTTATCTAAAGTCTGGCCCAGAAAGACAATTCTCATAGACGGAGAGAAGTCCAATTTTAAAATTCCAAATAAGAGACTTTCGTTATCACTTTTGTCCCCAAAATATCCATTGAATGATTCAAGTAATCGTTTTTGCCGAGTTTGACATCACCGGCACCGGGAGATAATTTATTGGAGTAAATGGAGAAGTGGAAAGTATTGTCTCTTATGGTCATATGAACAGAGTTGTGTATAGCATAAACCAGAGCTGTTCAGTTAGTTGCACTCAAACGGTGTCCCAGGTTTGAGTCCCTGATTAAACGGGAAAACCAGAAGGGTTTTGACCCTACATGATCGACATTGAACAGCCCTGGCCCAAAACAAATTAATTAGACAGTGATGTATCAGTAGCTATCAAGCTACATATGTAACAGCATTGCTTCCTTGTACCAGCCTGGGCTCGAACCAGGCACCCGCTGAACACATCGACAACAGTCACCCACGGATCATCATTACCCATCTCTCCACAAAAGTGGGAAGGGAAACAACGAATTCAAAATGTCTCAGATCGAGTGATGTTACCGATTGAAACACTACTAGCTTGCACAGCGAACTAGCCAACCATTTCCCCGTGGTTACACTGGGTACACATAGGCTAGTTAGCTAGCATCGCGAACTAGCCAACCATTTCCCAGTGGTTACACACTGGGAACACATAGGCTAGTTAGCTAGCATCACGAACTAGCCAGCCATTTCCCCGTGGTTACACTGGGTACACATAGGCTAGTTAGCTAGCATCGCGAACTAGCCAACCATTTCCCCGTGGTTACACTGGGTACACAAATTCTAGTTAGCTAGCATCGCGAACTAGCCAGCCATTTCCCCGTGGTTACACTGGGTACACATAGGCTAGTTAGCTAGCATCGCGAACTAGCCAACCATTTCCCCGTGGTTACACTGGGTACACAAATTCTAGTTAGCTAGCATCGTGAACTAGCCAGCCATTTCCCCGTGGTTACACTGGGTACACATAGGCTAGTTAGCTAGCATCGCGAATGTTTAGGTTTAAGTTCTGACAGGCAGCTCATAGCTACGATGGGGTCTGAAATTGTTGACATCCTTGATAAAGATCAGCAAAAATGAATGTATAAAATAAACTATTCAAGTACTGAGCTATATGATATGAAAACAAAAAAATGAGAAATTATATTATTTTATAATAGAGAAAGAGATTTTGTTTAATAAGGGCCAAAATCATTGACACCCCTGTATTCAATATCTTTCAATTGTCACGTCCATAGAGAGCCTTTATTTTCTATGGTAGAGTAGGTCAGGGCGTGAATGGGGGTTAGTCTAGTTTATATTTTCTATGTTGGAGTTTTGGTATGATTCCCAATTAGAGGCAGCTGGCTATCGTTGTCTCTAATTGGGGATTACTTTTTTCACCTGTGGGTTATGGGATATTGTTTATGTTTGGAGTTAGTGCACCTCAGAGTCCCACTTATATTCAAGTATGTGCAACTCATATCGAGCTGTGTCTTGATCAGACCACAACAAGGTGACATCAATACCTCACCCTGAGAGGATAATGGCACTGAGCCTTTTACAAAAAGGTTTTATGAGATTGGAGAACACATTGGGAGGGATCTTAGACCATTCCTCCATACAGAATTTTTCCAGATCTCCTTCGTCTGCACTCATGGACTCTTCAATTCAAACAGGTTTCAAGTCTGAGACTGGAAGCCATTGCAAAATGTAGATTTTGTGGCCATTAACAATTGTATATTGTATATTTTGATGTGTGCTAGGGGTTATTGTCTTGCTGAAAGATCCACTTGCGGCCAAGATTCAGCCTCATGGCAGTGTCAACCAGGTTTTTGTCTAAAATGTCCTGGTACTGAATACAGTTCATAATGTCGTCCCAGCTAGCACCTAATGTTCTGAGAACCATTTGTTTCTTAGAGCTTGGTGAGAGCGTGGTTGTCCTGTGGTTATTTCGCATACAACCTTCCCACAACGTTATAGGAATGGTGCAGGATAGTTGCTTGGCTTTGGAACATTCTCAGTACATTTAAGGAATCTGACAAATATATATATTATTTTCTTGGTATTTCATTATTTTAAAAATAGGCAGAAGGGACATTCATTATGAACCTCAGAGAGACTGTGTGTGGGATAACAACAAGGTTGTGTGTAGCACCACTTGTTCCCTCAACAACGTTACCACAATTTAAATCTCGTATAGGAGGGGTGTCAAACCCATTCCTTGGAGGGCCAAGTGTCTGCAGGTTTCAGTTTTTATTTTTCAACTAAGCCATAGACAACCAGGTGTGGGGAGTTCCTTACTGATTAGTGGCCTTAATTCATCAATCAAGTACAAGGAAGGAGCAAAAACCTGCAGCAACTCGGCCCTCCGTTGTCTGTGTTTGACACCTGTGGCCTATAGAGTCCATAACCTGAATCACTAGACACCCAAGAGACTATTGCATGCACACATAGTGTGATCGTTTGGGGATGCTTTTCTGCCTCAGGACCTGGACGACTGGCCTTAATAGAAGGAACCATGAATTCTGCTCTGTATCAGAGAATTGTACAGGAGAATGTCAGTGAGCTGTCCGTCTGTGAGCTGAAGCGCAGCTGAGTCATGAAGCAAGACAATGATCTAAAACACACCAGACTACATGAAAATGGCTCAAAAGCAACAAATGTGAAGTTTTGGACTGACCTCGTCGAAGTCCAGACCCTAATTCCAATTCAGATGTTGTGGCAGGACTTTAAACAAGCAGTTCATTCTTGAAAACCCACAAATGTTGCTGGAAGAGTGGCCTAAAATTCCTCCACAGCGACGTGAGAGACTGATCAACAACTACAGGAAGTGTTTGGTTTAAGTCATTGCAGCTAAAAGTGTCACAAACAGTTATTACTCAATAAGAAATTACTTTTTCCACACAGGGGAATTGGGTGTTGCATAACTTTGTTCATGAAATAAATTAAATAAGTACGTAATTGTTTTGTTATTTGTTCACTCGGGTTCCCTTTATCTAATATTAGGTTGATGATCTGATAACATTCGGTATCAAAGCAAAAGCTGAGAAAATGAGAAAGCGGACAAATACTTTTTCACATGAAACCAACTTTCTGTTGTGTCGTATCTGGGATCTACATCTGTTTATATTAGTTACTGTGCTGTTACGAAGCAGTAAGGCATTACGGCAGTGTTAAGTTACGACACCTAATAGGAAATGCACATGTGCACTGGGGTGCCGGGAACTGTAGAGCACGAGGGGTTTTGACTAAACGAAAACTAACTGTACTCCCGTCTCCTGCCTTGTCATTTCTCCACAAAACAAATATTACATATGTATTATACTGTTGCAAAAATAAATCAAAATAAATTAATTAAGCAACGCAGGTAGGACAATTCAAAGCATGAGAACATATTTTGTTTCATTGGTATGCAGACCTACCGGTTTCCTATCATTTGTTCAGGGACTGAATGTGAATCTGACTTGACGTTGGGGTATTTACTCAGCGTTACCTCTAATCACAGCTTCTGAATGTGACAGAAGTCACCCGGAGAGGAGATGATTTAATGCCATGTTGATAGATTGTCACCATCCAGGTATCCATCCAACCATTTGTTATGCAACAGCGAAACAAAAATTCCACCGGGTGTGAAGTAAACACCATTTAGTCTGTAAACTGTAAACACAAAAGACATGTGACAGGTGGATCCTTTTTTGTTGTTGGTGTAATAAATTATGCGAAAAATGTTGAGAAACACTTTTGGTGAATAGCCTCCCACTCCTAGTCTACGACATGGTGATGCACACCCTTGTGGGATTGTTTAGACAAGTGGAACAACTTCAGTGCTTTTATTAAGCTATCAGAAACCTAATATTTACACGTAAGGCTGGGGACGTAAAAATACAGAGCATTCGGAAAAGTATTCAGACCCCTTGACATTTACAAATGTTGTTACGTTACTGCCTTATTCTAAAATGGATTAAAAATAACAAATTCCTCATCAATCTACACACAATACCCCATAATCACAAAGCAAAAACAGGCTTTTAGAAATGTTTGGAAATGTATTATAAATTTAAAAAATCAGAAATACCTTATTTACATAAGTATTCAGACCTTTTGCTATAAGACTCAGGATGCACCTGAGCTCATTTGTGTTTCCATTGATCATCCTTGAGATGTTTCCACAACATTATTGGAGTCCACCTGTGGTAAATTTAATTGAATGGACATGATTTGGAAAGGCACACACAACTGTCTATATAAAGGTCCCACAGTTGACTGTGCATGTCAGAGCTAATACCAAGCCATGAGGTCGAAGGAGTTGTCCGGGAAGCTCAAAGACAGGACCTAGGGAAGGTTACCAAAACATTTCTGCAGCATTGAAGGTCCTCAAGAACACAGTGGCCTCCATCATTCTTAAATGGAAGAAATATGGAATCACCAAGACTCTTCCTGGAGCTGGCCGCCCGACCAAACTGAGCAATCCAGGGAGAAGGGCCTTGGTCAGGGAGATGACCAAGAACCCGATGGTCACTTTGACAGAGCTCCTCTGTGGAGATGGGAGAACCTTCCAGAAGGACAACCATCTCTGCAGCACTGCACCGTTCAGGCCTTTACGGCCAGACGGAAGACACTCCTCAGTAAAAGGCACATGACAGCCCACTTGGATTTTGCCAAAAGGCACCTAAAGACCATGAAACCAAGATTGCTCTTTGGCCTGAATGCCAAGCGTCACGTCTGGTGGAAACCAGACAGCACTCACCTGGCCAGTACCATCCCTACGGTGAAGCATGGTGGTGGCAGCATCATGCTGTGGGGATGTTTTTCAGCGGTAGAGAATGGGAGACTAGTCAGGATTGAGGGAAAGATGAACAGAGCAAAGTACAGAGAGATCTTTGATGAAAAGCTGCCCCATAGCGCTCAGGACCTCAGACTGGAGAGAAGATTTACCTTCCAACAGGACAAGCACACAGTCAAGATAACACAGGAGTGGCTTCAGGACAAGTTTCTGAATGTCCTTGAGTGGCCCAGCCAGTGCCCAGACTTGAACCTGATCGAACATCTCTGGAGAGACCTGAAATTAGCTGTGCATCAACATTCCCCATCCAACCTGACAGAGCTTGAGAGGATCTGCAGAGAAGAATGGGAAAAACTCCCCAAATACAGGTGTGTCAAGCTTGTAGCATCATACCCAAGAAGACGCTGCCAAAGCAGCTTCAACAAAGTACTGATTAAAGAGTCTGAATACTTAGGTAAATGTGATAATTCTGAATTGTTTTTGATAACATTTTTTTTAAAACTTTTTGCTTGTCATTATGGGGTATTGCGTGTAGATTGATGGGGGGGACAACTTCATCTATTTTAGAACAAGGCTGTAATGTAACATAATGTGGAAAAAGTCAAGGGGTCTTAATATTTTCCCCGAAGGCTCCGTATATAATTAGACTAAGACCAGCTCTTTGAAAGACAAAGTGAGAGATGTGTGTTTGTGTGTGGCGTATGTATACTGTAAATGTGTGTGTGTGTGTGTGGAGTATGTATACTGTACATGTGTGTGTAGTATGTACACTGTAAAGTGCCTATGCATCTATTGCAGCAGGAGTTTAGGTAGCACAGAGCGGACGTCAGGACTGTCGTCAGTCAGGAAGGGAGTGAGCTCTCTGGTCCTGTACACATTTCCTTCAATAACTCTGAAACTTGCAGGCATACAAAATGACAACATGTAGATTTAATGTGTGCTTTAATATGTCAATTGGCTCCAGCCGCTACATTGTGGCCACGGTACCACTCAAAATGGCCTCCCATCTCCTCCAGTGTACTCACCCTGTGCAGAGATGTGTAGGGAGAAGAGCAGCTCTACGATGCCCTCTCTGGGGCTCACCCTGTGCAGAGATGTGTAGGGAGAAGAGCAGCTCTACGATGCCCTCTCTGGGGCTCTCCCCGTCAGACAGGCAGAAGAGGTACACCATCTCTCTGGGGCTCTCCCTGTCAGACAGGCAGAAGAGGGACACTACCTCTCTGGGGCTCTCCCTGTCAGGCAGGCAGAAGAGGGACACCATCTCTCTGGGACTCTCCCCGTCAGACAGGCAGAAGAGGGACACTACCTCTCTGGGGCTCTCCCTGTCAGACAGGCAGAAGAGGGACACTACCTCTCTGGGGCTCTCCCTGTCAGGCAGGCAGAAGAGGGACACCATCTCTCTGGGACTCTCCCCGTCAGACAGGCAGAAGAGGGACACCACTTCTAGGAAGAAGGAGTTACATCCGCCACGCCCTGATCTCTGCATGCTGCTGCAGAGCTGCCCTGAGAGAGGTGATAACAGACAGAGGAGCTGCCCTGAGAGAGGTGATAACAGACAGAGGAGCTGCCCTGAGAGAGGTGATAACAGACAGAGGAGCTGCCCTGAGAGAGGTGATAACAGACAGAGGAGCTGCCCTGAGAGAGGTGATAACAGACAGAGGAGCTGCCCTGAGAGAGGTGATAACAGACAGAGGAGCTGCCCTGAGAGAGGTGATAACAGACAGAGGAGCTGCCCTGAGAGAGGTGATAACAGACAGAGGAGCTGCCCTGAGAGAGGTGATAACAGACAGAGGAGCTGCCCTGAGAGAGGTGATAACAGACAGAGGAGCTGCCCTGAGAGAGGTGATAACAGACAGAACAGAGGTGATAACAGACAGAGGAGCTGCCCTGAGAGAGGTGATAACAGATAGAGGAGCTGCCCTGAGAGAGGTGATAACAGACAGAGGAGCTGCCCTGAGAGAGGTGATAACAGACAGAGGAGCTGCCCTAACAGACAGAGGAGAGAGGTGATAAGCTGCCCTGAGAGAGGTGATAACAGACAGAGGAGCTGCCCTAACAGACAGAGGAGAGAGGTGATAACAGACAGAGGAGCTGCCCTGAGAGAGGTGATAACAGACAGAGGAGCTGCCCTGAGAGAGGTGATAACAGACAGAGGAGCTGCCCTGAGAGAGGTGATAACAGACAGAGGAGCTGCCCTGAGAGAGGTGATAACAGACAGAGGAGCTGCCCTGAGAGAGGTGATAACAGACAGAGGAGTACATACCGGGGTCAACGCATTCACTGAATGCTGTTGTTTTTTTAAATTGACTTAACTGATGACACAAGCTAACTGTGAATCAGACATTTCAATCAATCTATCACATTCATAATAATCTTTACTACAATTCATATGACGTTAGTGCTGTGTGAAGAGGGTAAAGACAAAACAGCAGCTTCAGAGCAACGATCACTGAAGTAGAATGGCGCATGTCGAAGGACGTTTCTGAACTCATCTGGTGGTCTGAGACACAGACCGGTTGGAAGTCTGGCTGCAGATCTTCCCTGGCAATTAGGAGAGTACTTCCTGTCTGAAGGCTGCTCTGCAGGCAGGACAGACAGAAGACGTGTCCACAGGGCAGGGCGGATGGCTCTTCAATCTCTGATAGGCACACTGGGCAATGAATGCCAAACCTGGATGGTCGAAAATATCAGTAAAAACAAATAATCCAACTACGCCTCAATACACTGTGGCAAATGTCAAGTTTCCTAGTTTTAAAAAACTGTGTCAGTATGTGAAGCTGAAATCACTAAGATATTAGTTTAATACAAAGCCAAGCACGACCATTATGATGTAGAATTTAGAGTCTTACCATAGGTCTCTGTTGATGACACAGATCAGCTGATGCAGGAACATCCTGAGAGGAAGAAATACATGGAAAATACATAGAAAATACATGGAAAATACATGGAAAATTCATAGAAAATACATGGAAATATCATAGAAAATACATGGAAAATTCATAAATACATGGAAAATTCATGGAAAATACATAGAAAATACATAGAAAATACATGGAAAATTCATAGAAAATACATGGAGAATTCATAGAAAATACATGGAAAATTCATAAATACATGGAAAATTCATGGATAATACATAGAAAATAAATGGAAAATACATAGAAAATACATGGAAAATTCATAGAAAATACATGGAAAATTCATGGAAAATTCATGGAAAATACATGGAAAATTCATAGAAAAGACATGGAAAATACATAGAAAATACATGGAAAATTCATGGAAAATACATGGGAAATACATGGAAAATTCATGGAAAATACATGGAAAATACATAGAAAATACATGGAAAAGCTGCAAACTGATCTATCATTTTAGTCCAACATGTTGAATAGGCCTTGCATAGCTGTCTTTAAACATTGTCTGAGCCCAACCGCTCACTAACGTTTTAGAGAACGTTGCAGTGTTTCAGAGCCAGCTCCTCCAGCCTCCTCTGATTCCCCTCGAACATCACTTGCCCGATGAATGATGTTACTACAAGTAGACCTGGCGGACAGAAGAAGTTGAAATCAAATCTAATTTTATTTTATTAGTCACATGCGCCAAATACAACAGTGAAATGCTTATTTATGAGCCCCCAACCAACAATGCAATTTCAAAAAGTACAGACAGGTATTAAGAGATAAAAGTAACAAGTAATTAAAGAGCAGCAGTAAAACAACAATAGTGAGACTAAATACAGGGGGTGCCGATACAGAGTCAATGTGCGGTGGCACCGGTTAGCTGAGGTAGCATGTACATGTAGGTAGAATTATTAAAGTGACTATGCATAGATGACAACAACAGAGAGTAGCAGTGGTGTAAAGAGGGGGGAGGGGGGCAATGCAAATAGTCTGGGTAGCCATTTGACTAGATGTTCAGGAGTCTTATGGTTTGTGGGTAGAAGCTGTTTAGAAGCCTCTTGGACCTCGACTTGGTGCTCCAGTACCGCTTGCCGTGCGGTAGCAGTGAGAACAGTCTATGACTAGATTGGCTGGAGTCTTTGTGACCCTTAATGACTCCAACCTAACTGTATGTAAACTTCCGACTTCAACTGTACTACACCCCTAATGATATAGTGTAGTCTCGTTATATTCTAGGATCTCTGAGGAATACATACGAATGTGATTTGTCTGGTTGAAACAACGTTTACTGTGAGATTTTCACAGATTTCTTTCTTTACAAATTGAACGAGTGGAAATACAAAATTGATCGTGCGTGCTATTTGGACCTTTTTAGGACATGAAAAAATGGTTTTATCTAACAAAACAACACTTCATGTTATCTCTGGGACCCTTTGGATGATACATTCTGAAATCTTGCTCTGATTTAAGTACACATTTCACCTTCAGATGTGAATTTATCAAACCTATCGAGGTGAAAGTGTTTTGTTGTTAGCTCTCCTCAAACAATAGCATGGAATTTTTTTGCAGTAATAGCTACTGTAAATTGGACAGTGCAGTTATATTAACAAGAATTTAAGCTTTCAGCCGATATAAGACACTTATATGTACCGACATTTGTTGTTTCTCTAAAATCTGCGATGTTGACAAAAGGCGCAGCATGATTTACAACTGTCCCGTAGACGGGAAGTCGATCCCTTAATAGAAAAATGACTCAAGTAAAAGTGAAAGTCACCCAGTAAAATAATAATAATAAATGCCATTTAGCAGACGCTTTTATCCAAAGCGACTTACAGTCATGTGTGCATACATTCTACGTATGGGTGGTCCCGGGAATCGAACCCACTACCCTGGCGTACTTGAGTAAGTCCAAAAGTATTTGGTTTTAAATATACTTAAGTATCAAAAGTAAATTCTAAAACATACTGAAGTATCAAATGTTTGTTTAAATCATTTCAGTCCTTATATTAAGCAAACCAGGCAACACAATGTTCTTGTTTTTATTTTATTTATGGATTTCCAGGGGCACACTCAGACACTCAGACACTCAGACACTCAGACAGTTTACAAAGGAAGCTTGAGCTTTGTGAGTCCTCCAGATCAGAGGCAGCAGGGATGGCCAGGGATGTTCTTTTGATTCGTGTGTGAATTAGACCATTTTATTGTCCTGCTATGCATTCAAAATGTAATGAGTACTTTTGGGTGTCAGGGAAAATGTATGGAGTAAAAAATACATTATTTACTTTGGGAATGTAGTGAAATAAAAGTTGTCAAAAATATAAAATAGTAAAGTACAGATGCCCCAAAAAACAACAAGTAATACTTTCAAGTATTTTTTACTTAAGTACTTTACACCACTGCCTAAACCTATCGCTGTTACATTTAACTGGGTGAATGGAATATGAATGACAGTCATCCAATATGCTATATTAGAAACAAGGCCATACTCATGAAAAAATATATAATAATTGGCCTCCCTAATCTGGAAAGGCACTGACTCCCACTGCTGGGTAGTGCTATGGCAAAAACCAAAATGTGCACCCAGTGTTTCCCCAGGACCAAGTTTTCGAAACCCTGCTCTTGTTTTGCCACAAACTGAAATTAGGCAAACTATTAGAATTCTAGCAACCAGGAAATGTTGGAGCATTTTCTGCATATTGTGCCTTTAAATACTTAGATACCATTCTCTAGTAGAAAAATGGCTTGATTGCCAGAATCTCGCACTATCCCTTTAATTGAGTAACAATCAGTTATCGTATACTTTAGGTGGATTTATGAAGCGTCAATAAGTACCATTGACTTGCATTGGATTTGTGCCACAACTGCTAAAATGTTAGCATTTTTAAACAGTAGCCAGATGGGCAGAGCTCCCACTTAGGACCAATGGAGTGGACAAAACAATCACCAGGGGGCGCCAGACGAGTAGAGCTATTGTCTTTCACCTCAAAATGAGTATCGTCTTTCCGATTTTTTACCTGCAGTATATTACTAATTATAATATATATATATTATTATATATAACTAGTAATATACTGCAGGTTAAATATATATATATATATATATATATATATATATATCCCTTACTTGACGATGTACTGTTCTTTGAGGAATGGCACACAGGCATATTGCTCCGGGCCAGTCACTATTCAAAAGGAGGCAATACGCTGGTCTGATTCAAGATGTTTGTGCTCCCACAGTTTTAGGCTAATGATCCCGCAAATAGTGTCAGGTCACATCATACATAATAAAAACAACACATTGAATCTGAAAATATCAGATTGAATAAACTCTGACCAAAATATAGGCCTTTAAAGGGATACGTCGGGATTTTGGCAATGAGGCCTTTAATGTACTACCCCAGAGTCAGTTTAACTCGTGTATACCATTTTTTAGTGGCTAACTAGTGGCTAACTAGCGCTATAGCAATTTCTATCTAGCGTTAGCACAATGACTGGAAGGCTGCCAGTCATTGCGTTAAAGCACGTTAGCATTGTCTCTCTAACTTCCTTCATACTGGACACAGAAAATAATAAAAAGTGAGTTCATCTGACTCTGAGGAAAGTAGATAAAGGACCTTATTGCCAAAATCCCGACGTATCCCTTTAAGGTAACTCTGGAAATCAAGTAGCACTAGGTCTACTGTGATAGATATTTTCAGAATAACTATTGGGTTGTCGACACATCTAATTTTAATAGTTTTATGTATACTCCCTTTAAAAAAAGGTTACAATAGGAAACAATCAAACACTTTCCATGCAGTAAATATAACAATATAACCTCAAATGTTTTGTCTGATATTTTAACTGCGTTATTTTCCCACTGTTTCCTTCTAAATGGCTTTAGAAGTTAAACCTGCTAAACTGGTTGAATTAAAGGAATGAGGTACTGAGAGAGCCTCCTCTCCTCTATACTCATTACAAATAGATCATGACATCATGTAAAACCTACAGTGCATTCGGAAAGTATCAGACCCTTTGACTTTATCCACATATTGTTACGTCACAGCCTCATTCTAAAATGTATTAAATCGTTTTTCCCCCTCATCTATCTACACACAATACCTCATAATGACAAAGCATATACAGCTTTTTAGAAATGCCACTCCTCAGTCAAAGGCACATGACAGCCCGCTTGGAGTTTGCCAAAAGGCATCTAGAAACTCTCAGACCATGAGAAACAAGATTCTCTAGTCTGATGAAACCAAGATTGAACTCTGGGGCCTGGATGCCAAGCGTCACATCTGGAGGAAACCTGGCACCATCGCCACGGTGAAGCATGGTGGCGGCAGCATCATGCTGTGGGGATGTTTTTCAGTGACAGGGACTGGGTGACCAGTCAGGATCGAGACAAAGCTGAACTGAGCAAAGTAGAGAGAGATCCTTGATAAAAACCTGCTCCAGAGTGGTCAGGTCCTCAGACTGGGGCGAAGGTTCATCTTCCAACAGGACAACGACAATAAGCACAGAGCCAAGACAACACAGGAGTGGCTTCAGAACAAGTGTTTGAATGTCCTTGAGTGCCCCAGCCAGAGCCCAGACTTGAACCCACTCGAACATCTCTGGAGAGACCTGAAAATAGCTGTGTTGTCGATGCTCCCCATCCAACCTGACAGAGCTTGAGAGGATCTGCAGAGAAGAATGGGAGAAACTCCCAAATACAGATGTGCCAAGCTTGTAGCTTCACACCCAAGAATAATCAATGCTGTATTCGCTGCCAAAGGTGCTTCAACAAAGTACTTAGTAAAATGTAAATGTAATATTTTAACTTAATATTTTGTGTAAATTAGCAAAAAAAAAAAAAATTACTTTGTCATTATGAGAGGCATCGTGTGTAGATTGATGAGGGGGAAAAACGATTTAATACATTTTATAATAAGGCTAAGGTAACAAAATGTGGAGAAATTCAAGGTGTCTGAATACATTTTCCAAAGACAATGCAAAGAGTACCATGTTACCGACAGGGATTTCTTCACCTACTGCTATACAGAGAGTCAATCAGAATACATTTTCCAAAGACAATGCAAAGAGTACCATGAGAGTCAATCGTTATTTTTTGTAATCAGAATATATTTTATAAAGATACGCATTATATTGTTATATTAAAACTCGTAACTCCGGTGGGCCTAAAACATTCTTCCTCACCTCAAGTTCTGCTTTCTACTGTAGCTAAACCAAATAACATCCCTACCAGACCAAACCTTCACAAAAGTTGCTTCACTATATTGAAATTAAGTTTATTAAAACTTGTTAGGGCAGTGGTCCCGTGGTGGGAACATATATCAGCGGAAATTTCAAGTACGCCACGTATAGTTTTTGATAAAACTCAAACTTTCATTAAAATGCACATACAATATACTGAATTAAAGCTACACTCGTTGTGAATCTAGTTACCGAGTCAGATTTGTAAAATGCTTTTCGCCGAAAGCATGAGAAGCTATTATCTGATAGCATGTATCCCCCAAATACTGTCACCTAACGACAGATTTTGCGATAGCCGGGGGCTACTCAGAACGCAGAAATAAAATATAAAACATTCGTTACCTTTGACGAGCTTCTTTCTTGGCACTCCTAGATGTCCCATAAACATCATTTTGGGTCTTTTTTTCGATTAAATCGGTCCATATATAGCCTAGATATCGATCTATGAACACTGTGTGAACGGAGAAAAAAAAAGCGTTTTATAACGTAACGTCATTTTCTAAAATTAAAAAAGTCTTTCACAAAACACTTCGAAATACTTTTGTAATGCAACTTTAGGTATTAGTACACGTTAATAAGTGATACAATTGATCACGAGGCGATGTCAATTCTATAGGTGTCCTTATTGAAACACTGTCCTGAGAAATCTCAACCACAACATCCGGTCGGAGACCGGAGGGAATCGGTTCCCTTGATTCGGTTTGACCAAGAAACAAAGCCCAGGCAAATGACAAGACTCTAGACAACGTGTGGAAGCTGTAGGTACTGCAACCTCAGCCCTATTTAATCCGGTTCACCTATAACAATTCCTGGAAGTCGCTCATGGATATTGTTTTCCATTTTCAGTGATCAGATTTTCCTGCACTTTTCGATGAAACGCACTTTCTGTTATAATCACAGCCGTGATTTAACCAGTTTTAGAAACGTCTGAGTGTTTTCTATCCACACATACTAATCATATGCATATACTATATTCCTGGCATGAATAGCAGGGCGCTGAAATGTTGAGCGATTTTTAACAAAAAGCTGCGAAAAGCTGCTTAAATTCTCGACATCCCTAACAGGTTTTAAGGTAATATCAATCATGGTCAAGTCCATGTTTACAGGTAAAATATGAACAGGTTATGATATTGCGGCGTTAAATGAATTACCAACAGAGGCGATTGCCAACCATATAGCCCTACCCAACAAATGACAGCAATAGGCTAATGCTAGGAAATTTATTTTCACAACAGGCCTACATTTTAACCTTCAACTAAACACAGAGCACAAAATTAAAGACATTTCATGTGCTATTTAAATAGCTGGTTTAGATGATTAAATAGGCCTAATGACTAAACAAATTATTCTTTAAAAAAAATACAAAAATAAATAAATGAAAGGTAGAAAATGGCATCAAACCTGGATAGGGAGGTGCACACAGTCCATGTGGCCACCAACGTTCTTCTCACCTTGGTCCACTACGATGTTAAAACGTCCCTGAGGACATTCCTTTGTCAGCTTCTTTTACTCTCTTCTAACTTGAGTTTTACATCAATTAAAAAGGACTCCACCTTTGCACTCAACAGTAGCCTTTGCACTCAACAGTAGCCTTTGCACTCAACAGTAGCCTTTGCACTCAACAGTAGCCTTTGCACTCAACAGTAGCCTTTGCACTCAACAGTAACCTTTGCACTCAACAGTAACCTTTGCACTCAACAGTAACCTTTGCACTCAACAGTAACCTTTGCACTCAACAGTAGCCTTTGCACTCAACAGTAGCCTTTGCACTCAACAGTAACCTTTGCACTCAACAGTAACCTTTGCATTCAACAGTAACCTTTGCATTCAACAGTAACCTTTGCACTCAACAGTAGCCTTGGTCCAGAATTGTACAGCTAACGCTCTAAATTCAATTTAAGGCGGTTTATATTATTCTCTCTCTCGTCAGAAGCAGGAGCACTTGAGGTGAGCAGCCAGAACCAGTTTCAGCTAGATATAAACTATATATGTTTCAATGAATTTCATTTGGCTTACACGGTGATAACAAGCTTGCGTGGGTCTCATCACACAAATACTAAATTAACAGAGGACAGGTGAAGTTGGTGAATACAGTTTAACTAAACATCCCTGAGACCTGTGGCAGTTACAATTGAAGTCACAAGTTTACATACACCTTTAGCCAAATACATTTCAACTCAGTTTTTCACAATTCCTGACAATCAATCCTAGTAAAAAATTCCCTGTCTTAGGTCAGTTAGGATCACCAATTTGTTTTCATGTGTGAAATGGTGTAACTGAGTCAGGTTTGTAGTCCTCCTTGCTCGCACACGTTTTTTCAGTTCTGCCCACAAATGTTCTATGGGATTGAGGTCAGGGCTTTGTGATGGCCACTCCAATACCTTGACTTTGTTGTCCTTAACCCATTTTGCCACAACTTTGGAAGTATGGCTTGGGGTCATTGTCCATTTGGAAGACACATTTGCGACCAAGCTTTAACTTCCTGACTGATGTCTTGCTTCAATATATTTACATACTTTTCTTTCCTCAAGATGCCCTCTATTTTGTTAAGTGCACCAGTCCCTCCTGCAGCCCCACAACATGATGCTTCCACCCCGTGCTTCAAGGTTGGGATGTTGTTCTTCAGCTTACAAGCCTCCCCATTATTCCTCCAAACATAACAATGGTCATTATGGTTAAACAGTTCTAGTTTTGTTTCATCAGACCAGAGGACATTTCACCAAAAAGTATGATCTTTGTCCCCGTGTGCAGTTGCAAACCGTAGTCTGGCATTTTTGGAGCAGAGGCTTCTTCCTTGCTGAGCGGCCTTTCAGGTTATGTCGATATAGGACTTGTTTTACTGTGGATATAGATACTTTTGTACCTGTTTTCTCCAGCATCTTCACAAGGTCCTTTACAGATGAACGTGGTACCTTCAGACATTTGGAAATTGCTCCCAAAGAAGAACCAGACTTGTGGAGTTTCTTTTATTTTCACATGATGTCATGCAAAGAGGCACTGAGCTTGAAGGTAGGCCTTGAAATACATCCACAGGTACACTTCCAATTGACTCAAATTATGTCAATTAGCCTATCAGAAGCTTCTAAAGCCATTACATAATTTTCTGGAATCTTCCAAGCTGTTTAAAGGCACAGTCAACTTCGTGTATGTTAGCTTCTGACTCATTGGAATTGTGATACAGTGAATTATAAGTTAAATAATCTGTTGGTAAACAATTGTTGGAAAAATGACTTGTGTCATGCACAAAGTAGATGTCCTAACCGACTTGCCAAACCACAGTTTGTTAACAAGAAATTTGTGGAGTGGTTGAATTTTTTTTTTAATGACTCCAACTTAAGTGTATGTAAACTTCCGACTTCAACTGTATATCAGATCTGAGACAAGTCAGAATTTTGAACCGGGACCCACTTGGGTTTCCCAAAATAATTTTTAGGCAATAGATGAATGTATTAATGTAAAAACAATATATACCGGTATATTAAATGCCACAATTTATTCTATTATACTCCTGATATAAATGTGAGTTTAACACAAAAACTGAAAAAATATATACAAATATTTTCCTTAAAATATAATTTTCTTAGATTACTAATGTTACTTGCCTCACCACAACAAAATCCTTATATAATAATATGTCATTTGTCCTTGAAACATTTAATTGAAATACTGTAGAATTCCATTAATTCCTATGGAGGACTGCTTCTACTGGGGAGTACCAATATGGCCGACCGGTGGCGGCAAAGGCCTGCTACATAGCATCAACAATCCAGGGTTTATATACATCATTGGTGACAACAACGTGAGAACGAAGCAGTCAGTTATCAGGGGAAGTGACTCATGTTCCAACAGAGGCCTTTTCAAAATAAAAATCCCTCAATGAATCTGCTGACTCGTTTTTCTAAATAAAAGTATTGTGGGGGAGGGGTATTGTTCATGTGTTGTAATAAC
Source organism: Oncorhynchus keta (assembly GCF_023373465.1). Taxonomy (NCBI): domain Eukaryota; kingdom Metazoa; phylum Chordata; class Actinopteri; order Salmoniformes; family Salmonidae; genus Oncorhynchus; species Oncorhynchus keta. The sequence goes on along the minus strand of NC_068444.1, from coordinate 11,698,558 downwards.
TGTGATGCCGATAATTCGATAAACATCACATGACAAATAATTACATTGTAAAATTTCAAATCCTCACAGGGAACTAAAGGAGCAACCCACAAACATGTGGCGCCACCTATTGACAACAAGGTTATCAGATTCTTCCACAGGTTCACACACTCATAAAACATTGTGTAAAACATTTGGAATAGCAAAACAATATTTACAACTAGTCTTCCACAATATGTGTTTTGAAATAAAATGTGATTTGAGTCCATTGAAGGAAAGGGCAAAGCAATACATGTCTACTGTATGTTGCTTTTACAACTAATTGAAGGACATGCAATGTACTTCTAGTCTTGAGTGCTTAGAGGGAATGATATTGTCATTGTCACCACTGAGTTTTAGATGGAGACAGTATGGACGGTTGTGGACACAGTCCAACCTCTTAGACCTGGGCACCATTAGCAGGTATCTTGACTCTCCGGACCACCACCCGGTTCCTGCGTCCCTGTGTTCTGGTACTGGTTCCCTCTCCGGTTCCGGTCAGTGTGGTGTTCTGGTTCTCTTCCTCTGGTGTGTGTGGGCGGGGCTCTGCTCTGGGAGGGGCTTCTTCCTGCCCTCATGTCATCCACAGAGCTCTCAACGCCCTCAAACTTGGTGGTCAGCTCCCCCAGACGCTCCTTCAGAGCATTAAACTCCTTGTAGAAATCCTGGTGGAGGAGGGATCCTGATAGAGGGATCCTGATAGAGGAGGGATCCTGGTGGAGGAGGGATCCTGGTGGAGGAGGGATCCTGATAGAGGGATCCTGATAGAGGGATCCTGGTGGAGGAGGGATCCTGATAGAGGGATCCTGATAGAGGTATCCTGATAGAGGAGGTATCCTGATAGAGGAGGGATCCTGATAGAGGGATCCTGATGGAGGAGGGATCCTGGTGGAGGGATCCTGGTGGAGGAGGGGTCCTGGTGGAGGAGGGATCCTGGTGGAGGAGGGATCCTGGTGGAGGAGGGATCCTGGTGGAGGAGGGGTCCTGGTGGAGGAGGGATCCTGTAGAGGAGGGATCCTGGTGGAGGAGGGATCCTGGTGGAGGAGGGATCCTGGTGGAGGAGGGATCCTGATGGAGGAGGGATCCTGGTGGAGGAGGGATCCTGGTGGAGGAGGGATCCTGATAGAGGAGGGATCCTGATAGAGGAGGGATCCTGATAGAGGAGGGATCCTGATAGAGGAGGGATCCTGGTGGAGGAGACAAGTACAATCCATTACAGTGCAACAACAAGCTACGTTATAATAAATTATTATTGGGATCTAACTAAAACTAAAGGTATAATAGTGTAACAGTGAAATATCTGCTTTTTCTATTGTTACGGATACAGTTATCCTGTGTGTGTGTGTATCCTGTGTGTGTGTTTCTTTTCTCTCCTTCTCCCCTCACAGGTGAAAATCATCACTCCCCAATCAATCATCAATCAGAAGACACACCTCCTCCTATTTCCTGACCTATCACAGTTCCTTCCCCATGGTTTAAAAACCCCATGTGTTTGTTCTAGAGCTCAGCTCAGCTCAATCTCTCTGTAATGCCATGTCTGTAGGTCTCTGTGTTTCACTCTCGCTTTGTGTCTTAACCTCTCTTTTGTTTAAAGCACTTCATAGCACTTTGTCATCACCTGTGAGTATTATTTTTGGTTATGGTATTTGTTTGTTGCTGGTGGGAAAAGGGGGAAACCAAGACAAGTTGCCCATGGGCATACACTACCCGTAGGTGAACTTTGTTAAATACACTAGTTAGAACTGGGCGGACCACCCACTGTATTTTTGGTTAGTTAGTTAGCTGTTGTTAAAGTAGTCTAGTCTAGCTTAGGGGTGTGTTTTTGTATACTTATTGTTTCTTTCCTTGGGTCCAGCTCAGCCCCTTTTCCTGCTCCCCCCCTTTACCGTGTGTTTATAAATAAACCTAGAGTTTGACGGTAGTTTTCTGTTGTCGTGGTTATTTCGTTCACACTTTTACTTTGTCACAATAATAATTTGCATGAGTTATGTTACGGGTCTCATTACCATCCCCCCTAGACCGTCGGGCCAAAAGGGATTCGTAACATCTATGTATCCAATCATACACTATTGTTAAAATGTCTGATCTCAATTAAATTCTAAATCTAAAAACCAACTAAGACGCATCTGAACAGGATATACCCACCTCCCGTAGTCAGGCAGCACAGAGCTGTGGTCGTTGAGGAGAAGGTCTTTGACTTGGTTCATGATAGTAAAACCTCTAGGTTGTCCAACACCAGGGTGAGGTTGACGCAGCCTCTAGTGTTCACCTTCTCTGCTGCAGAGCCATGAACAAAGGGGGGGGGGGTCATTTAGTCAAAGTTGTATTGATCGTGTTTGGCATCACAAGCTGTACTTCTCCTTCCAGCACCAGCCCCCTATGCTGATTTCTGTCAACCTTGTTCAAGTCGAAAGAACACCTCAGGAATGCAAGAGCACATCCTGACTGAGGATGATTCCCAGTGATGTCGTGGAGGGTAAACAAGCCCATTTGTAAAAAAAAGAAAAATGTAAATTTTAGAAGACACTCTTCCCCAGAGCGACTTAGAGTAGTGATTGGATACATTTTCATATTAGTTTGTACTGCTGCCCTGTGGGAATCAACCCACAACCCTGGCTTTGCAAGTGCCATGCTCTACCAACTAAGCCACGCGCTCACGCACACACACACACACACACACACACACCTTTTTAAAAATGTTGAACAAGGAGCATTACTTTATTCACCGTGAACCGCAATCAGAGTTTACCTACATAAAAATGTACTTTGTGAATAAATGTAATTCTGAAATTAAAACAGCCCAGGGCAGCTACTCACCGTCCGTTCTGTAGTCCCATTCTGAGTTCTGTTCTCTTCCTCTTCCGCGCTGCACACAGAGCAGCCAGGCACAGCAGAGCCACCGCAGTCATCAACCTTAAGTCAGAACAAATATGTTATACTGAAGCAATAAGGCACAAGGGGGTGTGGTATATGGCCAATATACCATGGCTAAGGGCTTAGCTTATGCACGACGCATCGCAGAGTGCCTGGATACATCCCTTAGCCGTGGTATATTGGCCGTATACCACACCCCCTTGTGCCTTATTGATATTATAAACTGGTTACTAGTAAGTAATTAGAGCAGTAAAAATAAATGTTTTGTCATACCCGTGGCTGTCAGCCAATCAGCATTCAGGGCTGGAGCAACGCAATTTATACTAAACATTATACCTGAAGTCACATGATATAATCATAGCAGTTTGATTTGCTCTGCAGACATCCATTCTATTATAAGGAATGTCTAATAACCTGATTCTTTTCTCAGTGTTGTTCACCAATGACTTTTTCGCTGTGTTTGCTGAGAATACGTACCTGCTCGCACTCAAAAGCTCCTGTACAGTTCCTCAGTGTGTTTGATAATCCCACCGTAGTGCAGCGGTGTAGAGTGTCCCGACACAGTCACTATGACATCACACTGAGAAGGGTGTGTCCTCCATGTCTCCACCCACTAAGATCAACAAATTGCACAGGGCCACCCACGTTATTTTTCATTGTCCATTGCTCATAATAGGGCAGCAGGTAGCCTACTGGTTAGGAGCGTTTGGCTAGTAACCCGCTGTTGGTTCAAATACCCAAAGCCAACAAGGTAAAACAATCTGTCCTTAGGCAAAGCACGTAACCATAATGTGCTCCAGGTTGGGTTCCATGCATAGTAGAAACAGCTGCTAGTGCATTCAGAAAGTATTCATACCCCTTAACGTATTTCACTTATTCATAGCCTGAATTCAAAATTGATATAATAACATTCTCAGACATCTCTCTATACACAATACCCCCATAATGACAAAATGAACACACATTTTTTTTTGTTTGTGACATTTTCACAAATGTATTGAAAATGAAATAGAAATCTCGACTTGACGTAAGTATTCACACCCCTTTGCTATGACTCTCCAAATGGAGCTCAGGTGCATCTTTTGATCATCCTTGAGACGTCACTGCAACTTGATTGAAGACAACATGTGGTCAACTCAATTGTTTGGACATGATTTTAGAAATAAACACACCTTTCAATTAAAAAGGTACAACAGTTGACAGAGAAGAAATTATACCTTGAAGTCCATGGAAGTGTCTGTAGATCTCAGAGATAGAACTGTGATGAGGCATCTGGGAAGGGTATGCAAACACTTTCTAGAGCACAGTGGTCTCCATCATTGGGAAATGGTAACAAAATAAAAATACCCAGACAGCCTAGAGCTGGCCACCAAACTGATCAACCGGGCAAGAAGGACCTTGGTCAGAGAGATAACCAAGAACCCAATGACAAACTAGAGTTCCATGGCTGAGATGGGAGAACCTGCCAGAAGAACAACAGTCTTTACAGCACTTCACCAGTCTGGGCTTTTACAAATCAAATTTGATTTGATAAATGTGCCAAAAACAACAGGTTATAGATAGACCTTACAGTGAAATGCTTACTTACAAGTCTGCTTTTTTCCAACAATGCTTTAAGAAGTAAAACATTATATATATATACAAAGTGTTAAGTAAAAAAATAAAAGTAAATAATTAAATAGCCGCAGTAAAATAACAAGTGGGGTACCGGTACAGAGTCAATGTGAGGGGGTACCGGTACAGAGTCAATGTGCGGGGGTACCGGTACAGAGTCAATGTGCGGGGGTACCGGTACAGAGTCAATGTGAGGGGGTACCGGTACAGAGTCAATGTGAGGGGGTACCGGTACAGAGTCAATGTGAGGGGGTACCGGTACAGAGTCAATGTGAGGGGGTACCGGTACAGAGTCAATGTGAGGGGGTACCAGTACAGAGTCACTGTGAGGGGGTACCGGTACAGAGTCACCAGTACAGAGTCAATGTGGGGTACCGGTACAGAGTCAATGTGAGGGGGTACCGGTACAGAGTCAATGTGAGGGGGTACCGGTACAGAGTCAATGTGAGGGGGTACCGGTACAGAGTCAATGTGAGGGGGTACCGGTACAGAGTCAATGTGAGGGGGTACCGGTACAGAGTCAATGTGAGGGGGTACCGGTACAGAGTCAATGTGAGGGGGTACCGGTTAGTCAAGGTATTTGGGGTAATACTGTTCATTTAGGTAGAGTTAAAGTGACATAGATTATAAACCGAGAGTAGCAGCAGCGTAAAAAAGGCATCTGGGTCATTTGACTAGATGTTCAGGAGTGTTATGTCTTGGAGGTAGAAGCTGTTTAGAAGCCTCTTGGACCTGGACTTCACGCTCCGGTACCGCTTGCAATGGAGTAGCAGAGAGAACAGTCTATGGCTACGGTGGCTGGAGTATGACAATTTTTAGGGCCTTCCTCTGACACCGCCTGGTATAGAGGTCCTGGATGGCAGGAAGCTTGGCCCCAGTGATGTACTGGGCCGTACGCAATACCCTCTGTAGTACCTTGCGGTTGGAGGCCGAGGAGTTGCCATATCAGGCAGTGATGCAACCAGTCAGGATGCTCTCGATGGTGCAGTTGAAGAACCTTTTGAGGATCTGAGGACCCATGCCATATCTTTTCAGTCTCCTGTAGGGGAATAGGTTTTGTTATGCCTTCTTCACGACTCTTGGTGTGCTTGGACCATGTTTGTTGGTGATGTGGACACCAAGGTACTTGAAGCTCTCAACCCGCTCCTGCTCGGTCCTCCTTTTTCTGTAGTCCACAATCATCTCCTTTGTCTTGATCCCATTGAGGGAGAGGTAATTGTCCTGGCACCACATGGCCAGGTCTCTGACCTCCCTACAGGCCGTCTCATCGTTGTCGGTGATCAGGCCTACCTACCACTGTTGTGTCCTCGGCAAACTTGATGATGGCATTGGAGTCGTGCCTGGCTATGCAGTCATGAGTGAACAGGGAGTACAGAAGGGGGCTGAGCAAGCCCACCTGAGGGGCCCCCGTGTTGAGGATCTGCATGGCGGATGTGTTGTTCCCTACCCTTGACCCCCCCCCCCCCACCCATGCATCGTCTGTGGATCTGTTGGGGCGGGATGGAAATTGGGGTGGGTCTAGGGTTTCTGGGATAATGGTGTTGATGTGAGCCATGACTAGCCTTTCAAAGCATTTCATGGCTACAGACGTGAGTGCTACGGGTCGGAAGTCATTTAAGCAGGTTGCCTTTGTGTTCTTGGGCACAGGGAGTACAGGGACACATGTTGGTATTAAAGACTCAGTCAGGGACTGGTTGAAAATGTCAGTGAAGACACTTGCTAGTTGGTCAGCACATGCTCATTGTACACGTCCTGGTAATCCGTCTGGCCCTTGTGAATGTTGACCTGCTTAAAGGTCTTACATCGGCTACGTAGAGCGTGATCACACAGTCGTCCGGAATAGCTGGTGCTCTCACGCATGTTTCAGTGTTACTTGCCTCGAAGCAAGCATAGAAGTTAGTTAATTTAGCTCGTCTGGTAGGTTCGTGTCACGGGTTTGAGCTCAGGCTCTGGCCCAGCGTCGTCCGGGTGAGGGGAGGGTATAGCCCAGCGTCGTCCGGGTGAGGGGAGGGTTTAGCCCAGCGTCGTCCGGGTGAGGGGAGGGTTTAGCCCAGCGTCGTCCGGGTGAGGGGAGGGTTTAGCCCAGCGTCGTCCGGGTGAGGGGAGGGTTTAGCCCAGCGTCGTCCGGGTGAGGGGAGGGTTTAGCCCAGCGTCGTCCGGGTGAGGGGAGGGTTTAGCCCAGCGTCGTCCGGGTGAGGGGAGGGTTTAGCCCAGCGTCGTCCGGGTGAGGGGAGGGTTTAGCCCAGCGCCGTCCGGGTGAGGGGAGGGTTTAGCCCAGCGTCGTCCGGGTGAGGGGAGGGTTTAGCCCAGCGCCGTCCGGGTGAGGGGAGGGTTTAGGCCAGCGCCGTCCGGGTGAGGGGAGGGTTTAGCCCAGCGTCGTCCGGGTGAGGGGAGGGTTTAGCCCAGCGTTGTCCGGGTTAGGGGAGGGTTTAGCCCAGCGTCGTCCGGGTTAGGGGAGGGTTTAGCCGGCAGGAAGTCCTTGTCCCATGGTGCTCTAGCAACTCCTGTGGCGGGCCGGGCGCAGTGCACGCTGACACGGTCGCCAGGCGCAGTGCACGCTGACACGGTTGCCAGGTGCACAGTGTTCCCTCTGACACATTGGTGCGGCTGGCTTCCGGGTTAAGTGGGCTTTGTGTCAAGAAGCAGTGCAGCTTGGTTGGGTTGTGTTTCGGTGGACTCGCGGCTCTTGACCTTCGCCTCTCCCAAGTCCATGCAGGAGTTGCAGCGATGAGACAAGACTAACTACCAATTGGATCCAACAAAATTGGGGATTTTAATAAGTGTTCAAAATAGTGTTCTAATCAGATCTGAAACTAATCAGATATGCTAGCATCAAATCATTATTTAGCAGATGCGCTTATCCAGAGTGACTTACAGGAGCAATTAGGGTTAAGTGCCTCGCTCAAGGGCACAGACATATTTCACCTAGTCAGCTTGGGGATTTGAACAAGCAACCTTTCAGTTACTGTGCCAACACTCCTAACCGCTAGGCTACCTGCCCGCGGTTAGAGGCCAGACTTTAACTACTCCGTTAACCTGTTTGGGATAGGGGGCAGTATTTTCACATTCGGATGAAAAGCGCGCCCAGAGTAAACTGCCTGCTACTCAGACCCAGACGCTAATATATGCATATTAATAGTATATTTGGATAGAAAACACTCTTAAGTTTCTAAAACGTTTTGAATGATGTCTGTGAGTATAACATAACTCATATGGCAGGCGAAAACCTGAGAAAAATCAACCAGGAAGTGAGAAATCTGAGGTTTGTAGTTTTTCAACTCATTGCCTTTCTAATATACAGTGTAAAAGGGGTCATATTGCACTTCCTACAGCTTCCACTAGATGTCAACAGTCTTTAGAACCTTGTTTCAGGCTTCTACTATGAAGGGGGAGCGAATGAGAGCTGCTTGACTAAGAGGTCTGGCAGAAAGCCATGAGCTAAATCATGCGCGTGGCCGAGAGAGGTAGCTGCGTTCCTTTTGATTTCTAAAGACAAAGGAATTGTCCGGTTGAAACATTATTGAAGATTTATGATAAAAACATCCTAAAGATTGATTCTTTACATTGTTTGACATGTTTCTATTAACTGTAATAGAACTGTTTTGACCTTTCGTCTGGACTTGCCCATGCCTCGTGAATTTCGATTGGTGAACTAATTGCACTAACAAAAAGGAGGTATTTGGACATAAAGATGAACTTTAGCGAACATTTGTGGAACTGGGATTCCTGGGAGTGCATTCTGATGAAGATCAAAGGTAAGTGAATATTTATAATGCCATTTCTGACTTCACAACATGGCGGGTATCTGTATGGCTTGTTTTTGTGTCTGAGCGCTGTACTCAGATTGCATGGTGTGCTTTTTCCGTAAATCTTTTTTGAAATCTGACACAGCGGTTGCATTAAGGAGAATTATATATTTAATTCTGTGCATAACACTTGTATCTTTTATCAAAGTTTATGATGAGTATTTCTGTAAATTGATGGGGCTCTCTGCAAATTCGCCAGGCACAACATTACTGAACATAACGCGCCAAAGTAAACTGAGATTTTTGGATATAAATATTACCTTTATCAAACAAAACATACACAATACATGTAACATGAAGTCCTATGAGTGCCATCTGAAGAAGACCAAAGGTTAGTGGTTCATTTTAGCTCTCTATTCCTGCTTTTTGTGACTCCTCTTCGGCTGGAAAATGGCTGTATGTTTTTCTGTGACTAGGTGCGGACCTAACAATCGTATGGTGTGCTTTTGCTGTAAAGCCTTTTTGAAAGTGAACACGATGGGTAGATTAACAAGTGAAGCTTTAATTTGGTGTATTGCACTTGCCAATGTATGAAAGTTAAATATTTCAAACAAAAAAAATGTATTTCGCGCTCTGCCATTTCAGCGGATGTTGTCGAGGCGGAACCCCTAGCCTTAACAGGTTTTAAGAAGACAAAAATCAGCCTAAAAGTACAAAACAAACACGGTGCTTCATTGATAGGAATTGTTTATTGTTTTACTGGTATTTCTGATATTAAATTAAAATCCAGGTCTACAGCATCATACAACTTTCTTTCAGGGTCCAGTTCTTCAGCTCAGAGTGGGAAGTTAGGATTTATGTAGCTCTGGTCCAAGGCGTTGCGTATGACTGAAACTCAGCATCAACAAGCCCCACACGCAACTCACTGGACCAGATCGGGGACTTATTTTATGCATTTTAAGATAATCATTCTCAACAACTCACACAGGGGGAAGTGGATATAAAATGGGCAAAATAACCTTAAACCATTCTCAAATAAAATCTACAAAATAAAAAAAACTCAACTTTTTCAATGGAAATGACTCCAGAGCACTTAGGAAAAAAAATAAAAAATAATCTGGGATAAAAAAAAAGTATAATTTGAAACCCATGACCCCTCTTCTCCATTCAACTGACAAGGATCATTTACTGATATCAGCCCCAAAATGGAGGAAAACCTCAAGTGACGACAGGCTCAACTGCTTGGACATGTGCTCGCTACATATATCCCTGTCCAGGAAATACCTTAAGGCTGGAAAAAGTTGAGGTATCTGTTAGACTAAATCTGACTGCTACAGTGTCAAATTAGGGAGTAAATATCTAAAAAAAAAAAAAAAAAAAAATTCAAACCGAAGACTTCATTGAATGCCATCAAAATAGCAGTGTCAAGGTTTGGCCACTTTATGAGAATATAAAGCTGAATTATTTCAATCAGCGTTGTGTGTGAAATAACACAGACACCTCCCCTGTGCTGACCAAGAGACACTGTGGAATAGGTACTTGTTCATGCTAACCACTAACTCATTCATATTCTCAGACATTAATGGTGTACCCAGATCATTGTAATCTGTATCTAAAAAGGGGACATGAGAAGAGAAAACATTCCCCACTGAAATGATTGTGCTGTGGACATAAGTCATTTGACGTCAAATAATTACTGTTGGAATGAGTTCAGTTTTACAGCTTTTTAGTGTGGAGAGAAAATATTGGTTCTCCGTAACAGAAGCAAACACACCATGAGCTCTTTAGCCCTGCCTGGCCACCACCTTTCCCAGTTCCTTCACAATCCCTCTTTTTCCCCTTCCTGCTTCCCTTGTCATCTTTCTTCCTCTCTCCATCCCAGGTGCACAGCACATTGGCCTGCTAAGAGGCATGGGACCATTAAGGCATCTTTCTCTCTCCGCTATGTTGACCTGTGACCTATAGTGTCTTTGAAGGCAGAGTGATAGAGATCCATAGGGAACGTCGGAGGAATAAAAAGCATTCCATACCTCTCTGGCCCCTCCTAGACGGGTGCCAGTCGAAAGAGGAGAACCGATGCAAGACAGGGAAGAAGAGAAAGAGAGAGATGCCGTGTTGGTAGCTAACCCAGTAAGCAAGCATCTCAAAGCTGTCAACAAAACAAACATGGCGTACTATAAAGCTTCAAAACGTTATCAAACTTACCAAATAACCCAAAATTGAATGGTTTCATTAAATGCTAGGACCATCACTCCAAACTCACTCCTGAGGGCAGGGCATCAACTTAGGGGGAAGTGCCTGAGCAACCGAGAACACATCACTACTGCAATACAAAACACTCAAGTAAAACAGCTAGGTTTATGATAGTGCCTGATAGGTTAATTGTATAACTCTGTGAAGAGGTTTGGGCCAATCAAGAGATCTTCTGGATAGACCGTCGGTGTCTGATAACTCTTGGGAGAAATGAGAAAAACACACCCGATATCTACTGTAGCTACAATCAGGAAAACAAAACGCTTCATGTGCAATTAAATAAAACAGCAATCAATCCTTCCTCAAGGAATGTATATTATTTACAGACTTTCCAGAATAAGTCGCGAGAGCGAAAGGGTGCACCGGTCGGTGTGAGTGACATATAACTTAAAATGATTGAGTCTTTCCTTTGCTGTTGTCCCTGAAGCACAGCAACATTTATTGGCGCCAGGTCATGGAGGAACGTGAGGAACCATGGGGAGGAAGAGGGAAGAAGCCTTGTTGCCTAAGTGCTTTCAGCTAAACATGTCCCAGCCAGTCTCAGTCAGGGACCACGGCAGAGAGCGCGTGAGAGAGATGAGAGCACAGTCATTATTTGTTAAATCATTTGATTTGGTGTAAACAAATGCCATCGTTTTGCGCTTGTCAACCCCACAGCAGTCTGAGATTGAATGGCCAAGGGGGGGGGGCAAGAGGAGACATCCAGTCACGCAGCTGTTTGCAGTATCCAATCCCGGTGCGAAGTAGTTGGTGGATAAGGGAAGCGGGTGGGTAGAGGTGTTCGGGAACCATGGGGGCCAGGGCAGGGGTAGGGTTTAACCCCTCGGCAGGCTGCACATCTCACAGAGCTCTGTGCCTGGTTGGTTCATAAAGGTGCAGTGGAGACAAGACCATATCGCCGAGGAGGATGCTGGGGTAGAGGGGCCCCCGCCCATGGCCCCGTATTCCTGAGGGCCCGATGACTGCCCACCCACCGTGCCTGAGGAGAGGAGGGAGAGAGGGGTCAGGGACTCTTACCAGGAAGGACTTTTCAGATTTCCTTTTTATATGTAGGGATGATACATGAAAGGAGCTCCAACCAAATGTATCTTTGTGGTCAATAAAGTTCTACTGAATTGAATGAAAGACAAGTTTAACTCAATCACTTTAAAATCAGATCCAAAATCAAATTTCATTGGTCGCATACACATATTTAGCAGATGTTATTGTGGGTGTAATGAAATGCTTGTGTTCCTAGCTCCAACAGCGCAGTAGTATCTAACAATTCACAACAATACAAACTAATCTAAAAGTAAAATAATGAAATTAAGAAAAAAAAAAAAAAATGTAATTACTCTTCAACAGTGACAGAAATGTAATCATTTCAACTAAGGCATGTCAGTGCCCTGCCTGGATGGCCAGAGGTACTTACTGCACAACTGCTCGATAGTGGCCCACTGCTCAGACTTCTTCCAGGTCTGAGCCAGCTCCTCGTCTTTCGTCTTCACAGCGTCCAGCAGCAGACCAATGCTGTCCTGGGAACAAATAATGAGCATATTTGGGTAAAAAAAAAAAAAACATTACGTAACTCTTTTCTGGCCACGCCAAGATAACCCCAATGAAATGCAGGGAAACATTGTGATTTTTAACGATAGATGACATCAATCAAGGATTTAGAGCCAAGTTGCCATGAACAAAGAGATAAGGGGGGGTACTGTTGACAAATACACAATCATTTCCACATTGAACAAACGTGTGGTGATAATCTGAACCTTTTGTAGCGTGACAAAACAAAACATATTGCTTGAACGTTTTTGGTTTGAGAGTGTGTGAGGGCGTGTGGATGTGTGTGGGTGTGTGTGAGCAATACGGTTGGACGATGTCTGGAAGGAAATATTGTCCCATCTTCCTGTAAAAACAGTTGTTCGCGGTATACTGAAACTTTGGTCGTTTTTTTAAATACTAGAACACATTTTTGTCACTTCGGTATCAAAATGTGTCTCACGTCATATACAGATTGAGAGGTGCAAGTCTCTCTAATAATATGCCAATCTTCAAAGGAGCAGTAGATAGCTAGCCAGGCTACTTGCGCCCATGCAGCTGACAGTGCAAGCCACTTATGAGAAGCAAGCGAGAGGAGAACATGCCCACAGCATGGCTTCTAACAGAAACACCATATCTCCAAGCCCCAAAGCTTGTTGACAAAACTGGCTCCAGAAGTGAACTATGAACTTAAGAGCAGATAACGACAACTATGCAAAAATGTGTTACAAAGCAGTGCAATGGAGGTTTAGTTGCAAAACGACAAACTATTTTACAGGTGACGTTTGTATTGTAACATTCTACTGGCAACTACATGACATTTTTAAGGAGATAATGACCTGAACATAGTGTTTTCAGCAAGTATTCACACCTCTGAGACATTGTTGTTTTACAGCTTGGATTTAAAATGGATTAAATTGAGATTGCTTCACTGGCCTACACACAATACCCCATAATGTCAAAGTGGAATTAAAAATATAAAAGCTTAAAATGTTTTGAGTCAATAAGTATTCAACTCCTTTGTTATGGCAAGCCTAAATAAGTTCAGGAGTAAAAATGTGCTTAACAAGTCACATAAATTGCATGGACTCACTATGTAAGTGTGTGACATTTTTTTAATGACTACCTCAAATCGCTGTACTCCACACATACAGACAATTTCAAGGTCCCTCAGTCGAGCAGTGAATTTCAAAACACAGATTCCACCACAAAAATACCAGGGAGGTTTTCCAATGCATCACAAGTAAAGCCACCTATTGGTAGATGGGTAAAAACAAAAACACATTGAATATCCCTTTGGGGATGGTGACGTTATTACTTTGGGTGCTGTATGAATAAACCAAGTCACTACAAAGACACAGACGTCCTTCCTAATGGTGACTTTAAAAGTCACAGTTTAATGGCTGTGATTGGAGAAAACTGAGGATGGATCAACATTGTAGTTTCTCCACAATACGAACTTAAATGAAAGTGAAAAGGAAGCCTGTACAGAAAATACATATTCCAAAAACATGCATCCTGTTTGCAATAAAGTAAACTGTGCCAAAGAAATTACATTTATGTCCTGAATACAAAACATGTTTGGAAAAAAATCCCCAAAAACATCACTGAGTAACACTTCATATGTTCAAGCATGGTGGTGGCTGCATCATGTTATGGGTATGCTTCTCATCGGCAAGGCCGTCATTGAAAATAATAATTTGTTCTTAACTGACTTGCCTAGTTAAATAAAAGGTAAAATAAAAATAATAAAAAAATTGGCCAAATAAATAGGATAGGCTGTCAATCCATGAGACTTATTTTCAACACGTTCTTCTCCCCTCCACTCACTACTCTAGGTTATTTATAGGTTATTTATAGGTTATTTATTTACCTGGTTCACACTCATTTCTTAAAATGTTGTAACTTGTAGGTCTATATTTAGGATTTGTACAGTTTGATAGGTAAAAGGCATATCCTAATAGGCCTATTAGTTTAACATTGTTCATTTTTTCCCTAAGTGCCATAAAATGATAATTTGTTTAAACTTCCTATTCCATAAGTATATTTAGAAATGGTTTTGTTCTCTCTTGTCGATAAAACGCAATTGTAAATTCGCCCAACCCTAGTGTACAAGTCTGTATGTGAGTGAGTGACAGTATGGGGTACAGTGTGAGTGAGTCTGTGCAGAACTTACTCTGAGAGGCATGACCTCGTTGGTGACCAGGAAGAGGAGCAGGTGGAAGTCAGACACCATGTCCAGGAATACAGTCGAGGTGCACTGGGACAGGTACGTAGCTAAACTGTGGAAATCCTGTCACACACACACAGGAAAGGGGAAACATGGAATATGATAACTTCCTATGATCCCCATAGCCCAGGGACTCTTAGGATGAATTGGCAGACAATCATGTGATCAGGTCAGATCGAAACAGAGAAAATAATGGCTGTTGCCAAAGTAGGTTAAAAAAAAGTCTGAAAAACACTTTTCGGAGCCTTCTGTATGTAGGTCATTCTTTGACCACTGAAAGAAAACAAAAATACCAAACCTCACATCAGAACAACCAATTTAGCTGTAGTGTGTGTGTGTGTGTGTGTGTGTCTCAATGTGTACCTGTGTCTCTCCCAGGATGTCTCTGTTCTCTATGGGAAAGCGTGGTGTGGAGCTGAAGGTGTACTGGGGGTCCTTGGGGAAGGTGGTGGTTATCTGGATAGAGATGGATAGACAAACAAAGTTAACTGACTGGAACCTCTCGTATCTTGGCCCTCCACACCTCTCCCGCTGAGTCAAGTTAAAACATCTCTGTCCTGGTACAATGGTGGAACCAGCTTCCCCCTGAAGATAGGACAGCCGAGTCCCTCTGCTCATTTTCCGAAAACATTTGAAACCAAAACTCAAAGAATATCTTAAATGAATCCCATTTAGAGAAGCGTTAACAGACTGGAAAGACAGTTCCATCTTGGAGAGTCCCTTTGACATCAGCGAGATGTAGAGCCAAGACAACAGATGTCAGTTGAATATGAAAACAGAGGACCACGAGACGACAACAGAGCGGAACACGAGACGACAACAGAGGAATACAAGAGAAGTAACAAAATGCTCTCAGCTGGTGCCAGTAAATATTTGGACGAGTCCATCTAGTTGTTTATTTTCTTGGGCTCATCATTGGACAGAACAACCTCATGATAGGTTGGTAGAGTTCTGGTGATTTGGATATTTCTGTATGGCGTGGAGCTGCCAATATTTTACAACATTATTGTGGAAGGAGAAAGACATCGTTACAGCGTCGGGCAAAACCTTCAGTTGAACAATTTAGTTGTTCGCAAAACACACACAGCAACTAGAAATGTGAAACACTTGCTAGTTAGATGGAGAATGTTAATGAACTAATATTAAAACGGTCAGAAGCGTTGACTCAAGTTGACTCGCCCTGCTATGTATCCTAACCTCTAAAACCTGCCCTACCACTCCTCATGTCATTGGTTGATTCCCTTTTTTAAACCTGCATAAAACGGCAAATGTACACACCCACATTCTTTCATACTTACATCTATGATAAGGTACTCCACAGGAAGGGGCCGGGCTAAATATGTGATGTCATTGCCAAATTTATCTTTGTCCTGTTGAGGGGGGTGAAGAAAAATGACAATCAATGGAGAGAAATACGACAGCTGTAACTGTTCCAATAGTTATTTTGGTATTTTATTAGGATGCCCATTAGCCGTTTCTGTGGTCCACACAGTACATGAAGCATGACATAATACAGAACATTAATAGACAAGGACAGAACTACATACAATGGCACATCAATACATACACTAAATATCTAGATCAAATAGGGGAGAGACGTTGTGCTGCGAGGCTTTGCCTTGTGTTCTCTGAAACCAGGTTTGCTGTTCATTTGAGCAATAGGAGACAGAAGAGAGTTCCATGGCTCTATATAATACCAACTGGGTCCTTGAATTTGTTTTGGATGAGGACAGTGAAAAGAACCCTGGTGGGCTGTCTGCGTGCGCGCGTCAGAGCTGTGCACTTAACAAAGAGCGACTGGAAATTATATTATTTCAATTAGCCTTCTGATTACAATGAAGAGCTAGATGTGCCGCTCTGTTCTGGGCTGCTGGCAGCAAGCTGATCGGTCTGCTGTTAGAACTGGTAAAACCCACTTTGCCACTCTTTGGTAGCGGAATGACTTTGGCTTCCCTCAAGGCCAGATAACTAACTAACACCTTCCTCTAGACTCAGATTAAAGATATGACAGATAGCTGACTTTATGGCCACTCCTACCATCCTCAGTAGCTTTCCAAGCTGTCAATGCCAGGTATAAGTATTGATCAATAATAATTCTCACCTCTCCCACACTAACTTAACAAAATTCAAAACTTACAATGCTTTTCTCTTTTTTGATGCATGAATACAATCGCTCACTGTTAGTTGTTGGCATTTCCTGCCTAAGTTTGTCACCTTCGCCAATGAAGGAATCATAATCATTGAAGGAATCCAAATGAAGGAATCAAGGAATCAATGAAGGAATCAAAATAACACCAAATGGTTGTGTGAGGAATAGAAGAATCAATGAAAGATGAATTTGTTTTTCTGCCCGTGATTTTAAAAAGTACTCCTAAGATTTTTTTCCCCCATCATTCATCTTGGCTTCATAATAGTTATTTTTGTTGAGTTTAGTCATTATTTCTCAATTTGCAGTAAGTCAGGCAGTCAGATGTGCAGCCCCCCCAATCTCTTACCCATCTCTTTCAAACATAGCGTCTCAATTTCCCATCAATCCACAGACCCTTAAGATACTGACTGTTAGAACTGTTAACAGGTGAATGTTTATCAATAACTAGAAGAAGCAAATTTGTCAAGTGCAGCGTCTGGAAACTCCTTATGAATCACAGACGCAAGAGTCATAGCATTGAATTGAATCACACTATTATTTTTTATTTATTTTACCTTTATTTAACTAGGCAAGTCAGTTAAGAACACATTCTTATTTTCAATGACAACCCAGTGTTCCTAGGCTAACTGCCTGTTCAGGGGCAGAACGACAGATTTGTAACCTTGTCAGCTCGGGGGTTTGAACTTGCAACCTTCCGGTTCCTAGTCCAACGCTCTAACTCACTAGGCTACCCTGCCGCCCCACACACAAGAGTCAGAGCAGAATCTTTTGTATTGAATCACATCACACACAAGAGTCATAGCAGAATCTTTTGCATTCTAGGCCCAGCTCTTGGAACATTGTCTCTCCTAGATAGATCACTGCATCTAATAGGTACAAAAATAATCTTCTTCCTCTTGAGCAGACAGTTTGATTAATCAATATTCTCTGGTTCCCAACTAAGTATACCTCTCTGTTTACATCACATACACTATCAAGCATTTCACACATTATTTAGATAGTTAGCACTTGGCCTATAGTAACACCTCATATAGTAACACCTCATAATTAAAGGCTTTAGATGTGCCAAGTGAACCTGTAACCACAACACTCCAACAACACTTGACAAAAGATCTTCTCTAAGCATTTCAGGGATTTGTCTCTGAATATATACTGAACAAAAATACGAAAGCAACATGTTAAGTGTTTGTTTCCTGAGCTGAAATAAAAAAGGGACCAAGATGTTCCATAAGCACCAAAAGCTTATTTCGCGCAAATGTTGTGCACAACACAGGGTAGCCTAGTGGTTAGAGTGTGGAGGCGGCAGGGTAGCCTAGTGGTTAGAGTGTAGAGGCGGCAGGGTAGCCTAGTGGTTAGAGTGTAGAGGCGGCAGGGTAGCCTAGTGGTTAGAGTGTAGAGGCGGCAGGGTAGCCCAGTGGTTAGAGTGTAGAGGCGGCAGGGTAGCCCAGTGGTTAGAGTGTAGAGGCGGCAGGGTAGCCCAGTGGTTAGAGTGTAGAGGCGGCAGGGTAGCCTAGTGGTTAGAGTGTAGAGGCGGCAGGGTAGCCTAGTGGTTAGAGTGTAGAGGCGGCAGGGTAGCCTAGTGGTTAGAGTGTAGAGGCGGCAGGTTAGCCTAGTGGTTAGAGTGTAGAGGCGGCAGGGTAGCCTAGTGGTTAGAGTGTAGAGGCGGCAGGGTAGCCTAGTGGTTAGAGTGTAGAGGCGGCAGGGTAGCCTAGTGGTTAGAGTGTAGAGGCGGCAGGGTAGCCTAGTGGTTAGAGTGTAGAGGAGGCAGGTAGCCTGGTGGTTAGAGTGTAGAGGCGGCAGGTAGCCTAGTGGTTAGAGTGTAGAGGCGGCAGGGTAGCCTAGTGGTTAGAGTGTTGGACAAGTAACCAAAAAGTTGCAAGTTCGAATCCCCGAGCTGACACGGTACAAATCTGTCATTCTGCCCCTGAACAAGGCAGTTAACCCCACTGTTTCTCGGCCTTAATTGAAAATAAGAATTTGTTATTAACCGCCTAGTTAAAGAAAAGGTCAAATTAAAAAATAAATGCTCTAAACAGAGATTAAGATCTTTGGGTTGCATTCATTCTGTCATTCTCACATTCTTGGAAAGATGTCATGTGATGAAAATGTTTTGTTAGTTCTATAAAGCAGTAATCCATTCGGTTTACCTCAGCTCCAAGCTAGCACCATTTATTCACACAGAGTTCCCTTTCGGCTAACTCAATCTACTGGAAGACATTTTTTTTGGTTTTTGTTTGTTTCAAATCAACATTTTGTTCCTGCCATTTTAGCCCAAAAAAAAGAAACATTAGGAGCAGTAAAATTAGTGAAGTGGTGAGAGATTTTAGTGACTGTCTCCTTGTAACTGTACCTTGTAGAAGACGTCTGGTACGTACTGCTCTGTGCTGGACTCTTTAGCGTAGCCCAGCTCAGGGGCGTCTCGGCAGGGCAGTAGACACTCATCTCTGACCAGGGCCATGCACTGGTTAGACACCTGGTAACCCTCAAAGTGCACCTGGTTATCAGGACCACCTGCAGGGAGAGGAAGTGAGGCACAAAGTCACCCTCACAGAACATCTGGAAAAATCACAAGACAGGCAGTCATCATCATCATCATCATCATCATCATCATCAAGCATGATTGATCCGTTATACAATAGTGCAGACCCGGGATTATATTCATAGAATCATGGCCATGGTTGTGGAGAAATATCCACATCTCATTAATCCATGGGAGTACATTTCATTCACACCCAAGTTCACATCCCAAACTTGAAGTGAGCCGTTAGGAGAATGCGGGCTAGAGGTTTGATCTTATTACACATTAACGAAATGAGTCGGCCGGTGCAAAACACTCGTCATTAGAACACCCAGGTTCGAGTCCCATAGGGCGGCGCACAATTGGCCCAGCGTCGTCCGGGTTAGGGTTGGCGGGGTAGGCCGTCACTGTAGAATAAGAATTTGTTCTTAAATGACTTGCTTAGCTAAATACAAAAAGGTTTTAAAAAGTATTGTAACAACATGCTGTTTTCCTATCCTCAAAGCAAAGTCCACCATGTACAGTTGAAGTCAGAAGTTTACCCTACACCTTAACCAAATACATTTTTTTTTAAAAACTCTGTTTCACAATTCCTGACAGTTAATCCTAGTAAAAATTCCCCCCTCTTAGGTCAGTTAGAATCACCACTTTATTTTAAGAATGTGAAATGTCAGAATAATAGTAGAGAGAATGATTGATTTATTTCATCACATTCCCAGTGGGTCAGAAGTTTACATACACTCAATTAGTATTTGGTAGCATTGCCTTTAAATTGTTTAACTTGGGTCAAACGTTTTGGGTAGCCTTCTACAAGCTTCCCACAACATGTTGGATGAATTTTGGCCCATTCCTCCAGACATAGCTGGTGTAACCGAGTCAGGTTTGTAGGCCTCCTTGCTCGCACATGCTTCTTCAGTTCTGCCCACAAATCTTCAATGGGATTGATGTCAGGGCATTGTGATGGCCACTCAAATACCTACACTTTGTTGTCCTTAAGCCATTTTGCCATAACTTTGGAAGTATGCTTGGGGTTATTGTTCATTTGGAAGACCCATTTGCGACCAAGCTTTAACTTCCTGACTGATGTCTTGAGATGTTGCTTCAATATATCAACATCATTTTCCTACCTCATGATGCCATCTATTTTGTGAAGTGCACCAGTCCCTCCTGCAGCCCCACAACATGATGCTGCCACCCCCACGCTTCATGGTTGGGATGTGGTTCTTCAGCTTGCAAGCCTCCCCATTATTCCTCCAAACATAACGATGGTCATTATGGCCAAACAGTTCTATTTTTGTTTCCTCAGACCAGAGGACATTTCACCAAAAAGTATGATCTTTGTCCCCGTGTGCAGTTGCAAACGGTAGCCTGGCTTTTTTTAATGGCGATTTGGATAGTGGCCACTTCCTTGCTGAGCGGCCTTTCAGGTTATGTCGATATAGGACTCGTTTCACTGTGGATATAGATACTTTTGTACCCGTTTCCTCCAGCATATTCATAAGGTCCTTTGCTGTTGTTCTGGGATTGATTTGCACTTTGCCCTAAAGTTAATCTCTTGGAGACAGAACGCATCTCCTTCCTGAGCGGTATGACGGCCGCGGGGTCCCATCGTGTTTATACTTGCGTACTATTGTTTGTACAGATGAAAGTGCATTCAGGCATTTGGAAATTGCTCCCAAGGATGAACCAGACTTGTGGAGGACTACAAATTTTTTCCTGAGGTCTTGGCTGATATTTTTTTAATTTTCCCGTGATGTCAAGCAAAGAGGCACAGAGTTTGAAGGTAGGCCTTGAAATACATCCACAGGTACACCTCCAATTGACTCAAATTATGTCAATTAGCCTGTCAGAAGCTTCTAAAGCCATGAGATAATTTTCTGGAATATTCCAAGCTGTTTAAAGGCACAGTCAACTTCGTGTATGTAAACTTCTGACTCATTGGAATTGTGATATAGTGAATTATAAGTGAAATAATCTGTTGGTAAACAATTGTTGGAAAAATGACTTGTGTCATTGGAATTGCCCAATGGAATTGCGATAGTGAATAAGTGAAATAAGTGAAATAATCGGTCTATAAACAATCGTTGGAAAAATCGTTGGAAAAATAACTTGTGCTATCCACAAAGTAGATGCCCTAAACGACTTGCCAAAACTATAGTTTGTTAACAAGACATTTGTGGAGTGGTTGGAAAAACGAGTTTTAATGACCTAAGTGTTTAACCTTCTGACTTCAACTGTACCTACTGCTTGGAGCGAGTCAGACAACTAGGACACATCTACACCTGCTTCTGGTCTGGTAGGATTCTGTTGTGGAAGTCATTTGGGGCGGCAGGGTAGCCTAGTGGGTAGAGTGTTGGACTAGTAACCGGAAGGTTGCAAGTTCAAATCCCCAAGCTGACATGGTACAGATCTGTCGTTCTGCCCCTGAACAGGCCCACTGTTCCTAGGCAGTCATTGAAAATAAGAATGTGTTCTTAACTGACTTGCCTAGTTAAATAAAGGTAAAATAAATCAAATAAAAGATGGCCTTGTGTCCGTGTACCTGTGGCCACCACAGTGATGAACTTGGACCCAAAGTGTCCGTCGGGTGAGAGTCTGCAGGGGTTACACTGTTGGTTCTGGAAGTGTCCAGCCGTGATGCACTCCTCCGCACTTAGGAAGTACGAGTCCTTGTTCCTGGTGTATTTGACCGTGCCTATCCTGGTGTCCTCAGAGAGAAGGTCAGTGAAGATCCACCCCACCTTCAGTAAAGACCACATAGGAAAACTATGGTAAGCAAAGTCAAGCTCATCAAACTCAACATTGTTGGACTAAGAATATATATTATACTTTTGTCGAGTAACCTATATATGCATAAGGTTGGTTAGTGTGGACAGCTATACACTACATTCATTTTGTTACAGCCTTATTCTAAACTTGATTTTTTTATTAATTTTGATTGCCCCCCTCAATCTACAGACAATACTCCATAACGACAAAGCAAAAGTTTTTCATTATTATCAATTTATACCCATTTATAAAACACAAAGCAGAAATATCACATTTACATAAGAATTCAGACCCTTTACTCAGTACTTTGTTGAAACACCTTTGGTAAGTACAGCCTCGAGTCTTCTTGGGTATGACACTAAAAGCTTGTCACGCCTATATTTGGGGAGTTTCTCCCATTCTTTGAAGATCCTCTCAAGCGCTGCCAGGTTGGATGGGGAGCGTCTCTCCAGAGATGTTCGATCGGGTTGAAGTCCGGGCTCTGGCTGGACCACTCAAGGACATTCAGAGACTTGTCCCGAAGCCACTGCTGTGTTGTCTTGTCTGTGTGCTTAGGGTTGTTGTCCTGTTGGAAGGTGAACCTTCGCCCCAGTCTGAGGTCCTGCACTGGAGCAGGTTTTCATCAAGGATCTCTGTACTTTGCTCTGTTCATAATTTCCTCGATCCTGACTAGTCTCCCAGTCCCTGAAAAACATGCCCACAGCATGATGCTGCCACCACCACGCTTCGCCGTAGGGATGGTGCCAGGTTTCCTTCCTCTGTCTGGCCACTACCAGAGGCCTGATTGGTGGAGTGCTGCAGAGATGGTTGCTGTTCTGGACGGTTCTCCCATCTCTACAGATAAACTCCGGAGTTCTGTCAGAGTGACCATCGGGTTCTTGGTCACCTCCCTGACCAAGGTCCTTCTCTCACGATTGCTCAGTTTGGCCAGGCAGCTGTGTTATTGAGGAACTTCAATGCTGCAGAAATGTTATGGTACCCTTCCCCAAATCTGTCTCGACACAAATCCTGTCTCAGAGCTCTACGGACAACTCCTAAGACCTCATGGCTTGGATTGTCAACTGCGGGACATTATATCGACAGGTGTGTGCCTTTCCAAATCGTGTCCAATCAATTGAAATTTACCACAGAGGGACTCCAATCAAGTTGTTTGAAACATCAAGGATGATTAATGGAAACAGGATGCACCAGAACTCAATTTTGACTCTCATAGCATAGAGTCGGAATACTTATGTAAATAAGGTATCACGTATTTAATAAATCAGCAAACATTTCTAGAAACCTGTTTTCGCTTTGTCATTATGGGGTATTGTGTGTAAATTGATGAATGAATCATTTTTTTTAATCCCTTTTAGAATAACTATATATATTATATATATATTATATATATAAAATAACAAAACATGGGAAAAGGGAAAGGGTCTGAATACTTCTCGAATGCACTGATTGGGCATCTTTCTAAAAATCCATGATGGATGCGTAAAAACTTTCTCCACATTACATACACTATGTCCTGAGGGCATATGGAAGCTGTTTAAAGCCCCTATCCTGTAAACACTGAGGAATCTAGGGAACGCCCCATATTGAAGAGTGCCTCATGACCCCAGTGGTCTATAATGATGGGCCAGTCAGACTGGACAGCAGCTGTCCTTAAATCAAATTTCATTTGTCACAGACATGGTTAGCAGATGTTAATGCGAGTGTAGCGAAATGCTTGTGCTTCTAGTTGACAATTCAATAATATCTAACAAGTAATCTCCCAACAACTACCTAATACACAAACATCTAAAGGGGGTGAATGAGAATATGTACATATAAATATATGGATGAGCGATGGCCGAGCGGCATAGGTAAGGTGCAATAGATGGTATAAAATACAGTAAATACATACGAGTAATGTAAGATATGTAAAACATTATTAAAGTGGCATTGTTTAAAGTGACTAGTGATCCATTTGTTAAAGTGGCCAGTGATTAGGTCTCCTTGTAGGCAGCAGCCTTCGAGTTGGTGGTTGCTGTTTAGCAGTCTGATGGCCTTGAGATAGAAGCTGTTCTCCTACACCCGTTCCCCCTGAGTGAAGGGGAATTACAACCCAGATGTTCTCCTGCACCCGTTCCCCCTGAGTGACAGGGAATTACAACCCAGATGTTCTCCTGCACCCGTTCCCCCTGAGTGACAGGGAATTACAACCCAGATGTTCTCCTGCACCTGTTCCCCCTGAGAGACGGGGTACAACCCTACACCTGTTCCCCCTGAGAGACGGGGTACGACCCTACACCTGTTCCCCCTGAGAGACGGGGTACGACCCTACACCTGTTCCCCCTGAGAGACGGGGTACGACCCTACACCTGTTCCCCCTGAGAGACGGGGTACGACCCTACACCTGTTCCCCCTGAGAGACGGGGTACGACCCTACACCTGTTCCCCCTGAGAGACGGGGTACGACCCTACACCTGTTCCCCCTGAGAGACGGGGTACGACCCTACACCTGTTACCCCTGAGAGACGGGGTACGACCCTACACCTGTTCCCCCTGAGAGACGGGGTACGACCCAGATGTTCTCCTGCACCCGTTCCCCCTGAGTGACGGGGTACGACCCAGATGTTCTCCTGCACCTGTTCCCACTGAGAGACGGGGTACGACCCAGATGTTCTCCTATACCTGTTCCCCGAGGAGGGGCTACGATTCAAATATTCTCCTACACCCGTTCCCCCTGAGAGACGGGGTACGACCCAGATGTTCTTCTATACCTGTTCCCTGTGAGTGAAGGGGGTACGACCCAGATGAAGGGTTGTACATGGAAAAGGATACTACCCCTCCAATGCTGTGATACATTGTGACATCAAAATACAAATGTGGCAGTAAGTCAGCTGGACACATATTGAAGAGCACAATAGTTTAGAGATATGAGGGTAATAGGCAGAATCAAAATCTGGATCAGGGAAAGGATATGGGAATGAAATCCATATTTTTAGCTAGTGGTGTCGTCTAACCTTGCGCAGGCCCAGCTTGGCTGCGATCTCCTCCACGGCTGCAGCTTTAGGGTCCTCTACCAGCTCAAGACTGTTCTGGGTGGCAATCTGATGGACAGAGGAATTCACAAGAGCTCAAATTCAACCAACTAAATCAAACACATCTGGGATAAACATTTCTTTCAAAACAAAAATATACAAGCTTAAAGTAGTTTCCAATAGCCTAAGAATATATATATCACACATTCAAAAGTGTGGGGTCAATTAGAAATGTGCTTTATTTTCAAAAACAAGGACATTTTTTGTCCATTTAAAATAACATCAAATTGATCGCCAATACAATGTAGACCTTGTTAATGTTGTAAATGACTATTGTAGCTGGAAACGGTTTTTTAGGGAATATCTACATAGGCCCATTATCAGCAAACATCACTCCTGTGTTCCAATGGCATGATGTGTTTGTCTTTTAAAATGATAAACTTGGATTAGCTAACTGATCATTAGAAAACCCTTTTGCAATTATGTTAGCACAACTGAAAACTGTTG
Source organism: Oncorhynchus keta (assembly GCF_023373465.1). Lineage (NCBI taxonomy): Eukaryota > Metazoa > Chordata > Actinopteri > Salmoniformes > Salmonidae > Oncorhynchus > Oncorhynchus keta. Next base: position 11,673,348 of record NC_068444.1, on the reverse strand, counting down.
TCCTGATTAAAGAAGCAATCAAACTGGCCATCTTTAGACTAGTTAAGTATCTGGAGCGTCAGCATTTGTGAGTTCAATTACAGGCAGAAGCAAAGACCTTTCTTCTTAAACTCAGTCTATTCTTGTTCTGAGAAATTAAGGATATTCCATGCGAGAAATTGCCAAGGAACTGAAGATCTCGTACAATGCTGTGACCTACTCCCTTCACTGCGCAAACTGGCTCTAACCAGAATATAAAGAGGAGTGGGAGGCCCCGGTGCACAACTGAGCAAGAGGACAAGTACATTAGAGTGTCTAGTTTGAGAATCAGACGCCTCAAGTCCTCAAATGGCAGCTTCATTAAATAGTACCCGTAAAACACCAGTCTCAACGTCAACAGCGAAGAGGAGACTCCGGGATGCTGGCCTTCTAGGCAGAGTTCCTCTGTCCAGTGTCTGTTCTTTTGCCCATTTTAATCTTTTATTTTTTGATTGGCCAGTCTGATATATGGCTTTTTCATTGCAACTCCGCCGTAACCCCACCATAGGGACACCATGTTTACAACTTTAACCGCCATACACGTGGTCAGCGGTTTGTGAGGCCGGTTGGAAGAACTGCCATTTTCTCTAAAACAATGTTGCAGGGGGCTTATGGTAGACAAATTAATTGAATTATCTGGCAACAGTTCTGGTGAACATTCCTGGAGTAATCATGCCAATTGCACAATGCCCAAACCTTCAGACAACTGTGGCATTGTGTCGTGTGACAAAACTGCACATTTTAGTGGCCTTTTATTGTACCCAAGTATAAGGTGCACCTGTGTAATGATAATGCTGTTTAATCTTGATATGCCACACCTGTCAGGTGGATGGATTATCTTGGCAAAGGAGAAATGCTCACTAACAGGGATGTAAACACACCTGTGCACAACACTTGAGACAATGAAGCTCTGTGTGTGTGTGTGTGTGTGGTGTGTGGAACATTTCTGGAATCTTTTATTTCAGCTCATGAAACCAACAGTTTACACGTTGCGCTTGTATTTTTGTTCAGTGTAGATACAATGATCTGATTACTTAAGTCTGTGATAAATACTGCTCCCGCAACAGCAGCACTTGGTCAATACCCATTGAAAGTGAACCTACTGCCACCCTGTGGCGAATTAATCTTACTACATCTACAAATCACTAACAAACCATTGGACTGAGTCCAGAGCTCTGAACACTCACCTGCGGGGGTTCGTAGATGGCAGCAACCTCTGCTCTGATGGCCAGAGGGATGTCTTTGTGCTCCGTGTACCTGCCGTACAGGTAGCCCATCCTCTGGCTGCCCGTCTTCCTCCAGAAGTCCAGGAAACGGTCTGCGATGGTGTGGTTCTCAAACATGATGTTGTCTATATGTCTGTATTTCTGTTGGCGGGGAGGATGAGGCGGGTTATTAAATCAACATCTCCACTAGGAAATGAGTAGAGGTTGAGAAACCTCTTTGGAGGTGCATTTCAATAGGTTACAGTGGATTCCTCTCCTCGTGTCCTTTCCTAATCTGAAGTGATGTGACAGAAGTGGTCAGGTGAAGAAGTGAAAACAAATAGCCTTGTAAGCATCAATCCACCATATTTCCTTGTTATCACCCATCCTGTGAAACCCAATGACTAAATGAAGCCAAGAAAACAAGGAGGAGCTACTCTAGAAAAGGGTTTACAAAATTCGGTCATGCCCCACCCCACTCTCTAGGTGGACATTTTGGTTTTTACCCTAGCACTACACAGAGCATTCAAATAATCAAAGCTCAATGGTTATTTTAACATTAGCTGTATAGTGCTAGTGCAAAACAAATTTTAAAAATGTAAACATGTGCCCAGGGTGGGCCCCAGGACCGAGTTTGGGAATCCCCGCTTTAGACTTCCCGAGATGGGCCCTTGGCAGTAGAGGAGTATTGAGATGGGCCCTTGGCAGTAAAGTGGAGTATTGAGATGGGCCCTTGGCAGTAAAGTGGAGTATTGAGATGGGCCCTTGGCAGTAAAGTGGAGTATTGAGATGGGCCCTTGGCAGTAAAGTGGAGTATTGAGATGGGCCCTTGGCAGTAAAGTGGAGTATTGAGATGGGCCCTTGGCAGTAAAGTGGAGTATTGAGATGGGCCCTTGGCAGTAAAGTGGAGTATTGAGGTGGACCCTTGGCAGTAAAGTGGAGAGAGTTATAGGGTGTACTTGTCTATTGAGGGTGATGGCGCTGGGCTGGCACTTGGTGCAGATCCCCTCTGGCCAGGGAGGGTGACCCTCGCAGCCCGACTTGATCTTACAGCTGATGTTCTCCAGGGCCACAAACTTCCCTCTGTGGAGGAAAATAAGATTTGAATAAAGACAAAGAACTTGTGGATGTGGCCAATCCTCCTGCTGGAGAAGAGCAGAGAATACAGAGTGTATATTCTTTTGATATCGTCATGGCAAACATGTTGCCAAGACAATACAGACAGATCTAGAACCAGGCTACAGGCTAGAGCCACTCACTTGTCAGCGCCTCCTGTCAGCTTGCGGATGTAGGCATGGAATGACATGTGTTTGACAGGTGGCTCTAGATGACTCAGGTACTCTTCGTCAAAAGGCTGGCAGATAGAAAACAATTATTATTCACAGCAAAGTTGACACGTAAAACAAATTAAAAGCATCACAGTCAATAATCGTTGGACGAATGAAGGAGGAAAGAGCACTTACCTCGAGGGGCACACAGTGCACGCACTTTCCCATCGATCCATGTCGACACCTGAAACAAGAACTGAATCAATACACTGATACAATTGAATGGCTTAATACAATTACATATCTAGCTGGCAACAGTCTCTTATGTCTGTAGATCTCTGCTCCTATAGATTATAAATTCATTACAGCGGTGGATCTCTGCTCCTATAGACCTTTATGTATATAAATATCTCTGCTCCTATAGATCTTTATGTATATAAATATCTCTGCTCCTATAGACCTTTATGTATATAAATATCTCTGCTCCTATAGATAGACCTTTATGTATATAAATATCTCTGCTCCTATAGACCTTTATGTATATAAATATCTCTGCTCCTATAGAGCTTTATGTATATAAATATATCTGCTCCTATAGACCTTTATGTATATAAATATCTTAGTTGTAGGATCGATGCTCCTGTTATGGGTGTGAACGTTTAAACTAAATTCATTCCTCAAAGTTAAGTCAAAAATGTATCTCCACAAAATTCAAATCACAATGCAGTTATGAATAACAAAACTAACAGCAGCCGATCATCATGAACATAAAAGGGAAAACAATGAACAAATAAGCCACCGCGGCCTTGCCAACGTTACAGGACAGCCACCGCGGCCTTGCCAACGTTACAGGACAGCCACCGCGGCCTTGCCAACGCTACAGGACAGCCACCGCGGCCTTGCCAACGTTACAGGACAGCCACCGCGGCCTTGCCAACGCTACAGGACAGCCACCGCGGCCTTGCCAACGCTACAGGACAGCCACCGCGGCCTTGCCAACGCTACAGGACAGCCACCGCGGCCTTGCCAACGCTACAGGACAGCCACCGCGGCCTTGTCAACGTTACAGGACAGCCACCGCGGCCTTGCCAACGTTACAGGACAGCCACCGCGGCCTTGTCAACACTACAGGACAGCCACCGCGGCCTTGCCAACGCTACAGGACAGCCACCGCGGCCTTGCCAACGTTACAGGACAGCCACCGCGGCCTTGTCAACACTACAGGACAGCCACCGCGGCCTTGCCAACGTTACAGGACAGCCACCGCGGCCTTGTCAACACTACAGGACAGCCACCGCGGCCTTGCCAACGCTACAGGACAGCCACCGCGGCAACATCTGCATTGCTTGCTCTTTGGGGTTTTAGACTTTCCGTATAAGCACTTTGTAACACCTGCTGGTGTAACAAGAGCTTTATAAATACATTTGATTAATTAATTGATGCATCTTTCACATTATTTGGGCCACGGATATAAAGCGCGATGTACGTCATCACTAACACCAGTCTACAGACATTATTTCAGTTGATATGCAGGCATTGTCAATGGCCTAGCTAATTTTCCCCCAAACATCAGACACCCCCTAAATAAATGGTACGTTTTGCAATTAAAGACCACCTTCTAGCTAGCTGACCACCTATTTTCATTGCAGTTTATGTAACGTAAATCAGGTTGAAAAAAAAGAAGATATATATATATATATACATACAAAGTTTAGGGTCCATTAAAATATCAAATTGATCAGAAATACAGTGTAGACATTGTTAAATGACCACTGTAGCTGGAAACGGCTGATTTTTTTATGGAATATCTACATAGTCGTACAGAGGCCCATTATCAGCAACCATCAGTCCTGTGTTCCAATGGCACATTGTGCAACCCCTTTACAATTATGTTAGCACAGGTGAAAACTGTTGTCCTCATTCAAGAAGCAATAAAACTGGCCTTCTTTAGACTAATTGAGTATTTGGAGCATCAGCATTTGTGGGTTTGATTACAGGCTCAAAATGGCCAGAAACAAAGAACTTAGAAATTGTCTCTAACCAGAATAGAAAGAGTGGGAGGCCCCGGTGCACAACTGAGCAAGAGTGCAAGTACATTGGAGTGTCTAGTGAGAGAAACAGATGCCTCACAAGTCCTCAACTGGCAGCTTCTTTAAATAGTACCCTGCAAAACACCAGTCTCAACGTCAACAGTGAAGAGGCGACTCCGGGATGCTGGCTTTCTGGGCAGAGTTGCAAAGAAAAAGCCAATATCTCAGACTGGCCAATAAAAAGATGGGCAAAAGTACAGACACTGGACAGAGGAACTCTGCCTAGAAGGCCAGCATCCCGGAGTCGCCTCTTCACTGTTGACGTTGAGACCGGCGAGATCTATATTGACATCAAGTGTTTAAAAAACGGGGAAAAATACAAATAAATAGCAGAATGGGAGCTAAAATCCCTCTGCTTTTAACTTCTCCCACTACCATATTTGGTAGTGAGTGGAAACGCCAGGCGGATGATTCACATTTATACATCCGGTGAAATACCTGTCATTGTTCTAGCTGTGCCTCCAGTTAACAGCATTAGAACACTCAAATGCCTCCAAAACGACAGCTTGTGGTTGGAACACACACTCCCCTACTTTTAAATCAACCAGTCCATTTTGAATGTGTGATCAAGCGGACTTTATTTGGCAAGGAATGTAGCTCTTCTACAGATTCTGTTAGTTGTATCCCATCAGTCATTTCTGTAGGCAGGAGCAGAGCTTGGATGTGTGTAGAAAGAGTGTCAGAATGAAGATGAGTGAGCGAAACGTAACGGAGGGAAAAGGACAATAACTGATCACATGGCTAGGGATCTTTTTTTGTTTTGAGTCCCTAAACCGCACAATTAACACTCGAGTCCAATGTCAATTAACAGTAGTCTTCGAGACAAAAATGTCACTCGCCCAAAGCAGATTCCAGATGCCTAATGCTACTATATATGACTGTGGAAGGCTTGGGCGAAATACCGCTTATACCGGGGCATTTTGAAATACCGACAGCCACTGCTTTTAACTATATGTATACCTAAATTATATCCAGCTCATGTTAAGTGGCTAGATGTCAAGATCTTCTTGGTTAAAGCAGAGACCCCTATCCTGGATTAAAATCCCGGTTGCGTAAAATAGCACCTGCTATATTTTATATTTGAGATTCTTCAAAGTAGCCACCCTTGGCATTGACAGCTTTGCACACTCTTGGCATTCTCTTAACCAACTTCACCTGGAATGCTTTTCCAAAAGTCTTGAAGGAGTTCCCACATATGCTGAGCACTTGTTGGCTGCATTTCCTTCACTATGCGGTCGAACTCATCCCAAACCATCTCAATTGGAGTGAGGTCGGATGATTGTGGAGGACAGGTCATCTGATGCAGCACTCACTCTCCTTCTTTGTCAAATAGCCATTACTCAGCCTGGAGGTGTGTTGGGTCATTGTCCTGTTGAAAAAACAAATGATAGCCCCACTAAGCGCAAACCAGATGGGATGACGTATCGCTGCAGAATGCTGTGGTATCCATGCTGGTTAAGTGTGACCTTGAACTCAAAATCAAAGCAAAGCCCCCCCACACCATCAGGCCTCCTCCTCCATGCTTCACAGTGGGAACCACAGATGCAGAGATCATCCATTCACCTGCTCTACATCTCACAAAGTCATGGAGGTTGGAACCAAAAATGTCTAATTTGGACTCATCAAACCAAAGGACATATTTCCACCGGTCTATTGTCCATTGCTCAAGTTTCTTGGCCCAAGCAAGTCTTCTTCTTATTGGTGTCCTTTAGTGGTTTCTTTGCAGCAATTCGACCATGAAGGCCTGATTCACACAGTCTCCTCTGAACAGTAGATGTTGAGGTGTGTCTGTTACTTGAACTCTGAAGCATTTATTTGGCATGCAATTTCTGAGGCTGGTAACTCTAATGAACTTATCCTTTGCAGCAGAGTTAACTCTGGGCAATCCTTACGGAGGGGGAGTGTCATCATAACGCTTGATGGTTTTTGCAACTGCACTTGAAGAAACTGCACTCGAAGAAACTGCACTCGAAGAAACTTTCAAAGTTCTTGACGTTTTTCGGATTGACTGACCTTCATGTTTTAAAGTAATGATGGACTGTTCTAGCAATAATATGGACTTGGTCTTTTACCAAATAGGGCCATCTTCTGTATACCACCCCTACCTTGTCACAACACAACTGATTGGCTCATAACGCATTATTAAGGAAAGAAATTCCACAAATGAACAAGGAACACCTGTTAATTGAAATGCATTCCAGGTGACTACCTCATGAAGCTGGTTATCCAAAGCTGTCAAAGGCAAAGGGTGGCTACTTTGAAGAATCTCAAATATATTTTGATTTGTTTAACACTTTTTGGTTACTACATGATTCCATATGTGTTATTTCATAGTTGTGACGTCTTCACTATAATTCTACAATGTAGAAAATATTTAAAACCCTGGAATGAGTAGGTGTGTCCAAACTTGTGACTGGTATTGTATATAAATCGTACAGCTGTGGATCACTGTTCCTCTAGATCTTTGCTTAAATACAACATACAGGAAGTATATAAAGCTCTTATAGTTGTGGATCTTTATTCCTGTAGATCTTTGCTTAAATACAACATACAGGAAGTATATAAAGCTCTTACAGCTGTGGATCTTTATTCCTGTAGATCTTTGCTTAAATACAACATACAGGAAGTATATAAAGCTCTTACAGCTGTGGATCTTTATTCCTGTAGATCTTTCCCTCCTGCTTGGCCAGGTACTGGTCGATCTCGTCCTCGGAGATTTGGGGCGCCGAGTGGGAGCGTGACATCATGGACGATGAAGAAGAGGACGAATGGGAGGTAGAGGGTAGTGATGACGAGTGAGGCGTTGCCAGGTCCATGGTCTCTCCTGCCGGTCCCGGGGAGCCCGAGGGGTATAGGTAGAGCATGTCTCCATGTCTAGAGGGAGGGAAGAATTAGACACATTAAATTCACCCACACAAATGAGCATAATGACAATCCAAGATAAAATGCTGAAGTGACGATATTGATGACAACATGTGTAGCTAGCTAAATGGAGCAGTCTAACAACTCGTGATGCATGTAATAGGTCTAATAGTAACAACTCAATGTTGCTCCTAACTCACTTGATCTTCAGCAGGCTGAGGGTTTTATTCTGGGACTGGATCTCGTCAGTCTTGTTACGGTTCAGGAAGATGGTGAAGCCGTTGGAGGGGAATCCAAACTCTTTGCCCACCTGACAGTAGAAACAGAGTAACGACGATTAGTCCTGTCTCGCTTGCCAGACTCATGGCACGGCTGTGGGAAAAGACTAGATAACGATGAGCTTTAGTTGAGGGTTAAGTAGGGCCACTTGTCTCCTGGAGCATGGCACATCATGAGTGTAGTATAAAGTAAGGTGTCTAATTGTCTATTAATAAGAAATAATAAGAAATAAGAAAGAAAAGGGGAAAACAAAGATTGTAAGAAATCTGGTTGTGAAGATCGCTCATGTCTCGCTAATCCTTCTATCAACTGTGTGTTTAACAAAGAGTGTTCACTCCACTTAATTTCACTACCCATTAAACTGTCAAAGCGGATTCCCAAACAACAGGCTGACAGAGGAGAAAGTAAGACTGTCAGAGTTGCCTGATCTACGGTCATTATCGCAGAGACATCCAAGATCTATCCAAGTCCTCTGAGTACTTCCGCTGAGCCTAAGTGGGCTTTCTTGCATTTAATCAAATCCATAATGCTTTAGTGGTGCAAAGAGAGTCAACTCTGTTGTACTGTTGGTCACATCTCACCAACAAAAGGATAAGTCACAATTCCAAGAGATCAGCAGGAAAAACATTAATGACTGAGGATGTCCATGTTGTCAAACTGGAAGGTTAATAAAGCAAAGGTGTCACTAAGGCAGGTTTCAATCAAACTTCATTTGAGTAAAGTGTGCACACACAAAAGTATGTGGACACCCCTTCAAAATGAGTGGTTCAGTTATTTCAGCCCCACACATCGCTATAGACAAACATTGGCAGTAGAATGGCCTTAGAGAAGTGCTCAGTGAATTGGTGGAGGAGGAATCCTGGTTTGGAGCTGTTTTTCATGGTTCAGGCGAGGCCCCTTAGTTCTAGCGAAGGGAAATCTTAATGCTACAGCATATAATGACATTCTAGACAATTCTGTGCTTCCAACTTTGTGGCAACAGTTTGTGGCAATTCCACAAATTAACTTTTAAGAAGGCACACCGGTTAATTGAAATGCATTCCAGGTGACTACCTCATGAAGCTGGTTAAGAGAATGTCAAGCGAGTACATATCTGTCAAGGCAAAGGGTGGCTACTTTGAAGAATCTCAAATATATTTGGATTTTTTTAACCCTTTTTTGGTTAATACATGATTCCATATGTTTTAATTCATAGTTTTGATGTCTTCACTATCATTAAACAATGTAGAAAATAGTAAAAATAAAGAAAATCCCTTTAATGAGTAGGTGTTCTAAAACTTTTGACCGGTTGTGTGTGTGTATTTCCTGATCTTTCATAGACATCCCTCAGATATAGAGGACAGACACTTCGGAACCAACTTTTTTTTTTTTTTTTTGGGGGGGGGGGGCAGCTATCTGTTGTTCCATGCAGTGAATATGTTTTTCAACGCAATAATAGCAGAAAGGCCCCCCAAATAATTGTTCAGAAAAATACCAAACAAAAAGATACCTCGAGTGGTCTTAAAATTCTAAATCAAATAGTAAAATGATCCTTGGTATAACCTTCTCACACAATTCAACATAGCTTCCTAGACGCACACCCTTCCCACCCAGCTTTAGACTCTTATGGGTTAATTAATGCCTCTCTGAGCTCTTCATGCAACTCTCCATTTCCATCTCCCCCCATCACTGACTGAGTGACTGTACATCTGAGACAAGGGAATAAAAAAAATACCCTCATTGATCTGCCACACATTTATTTTTTTATTTTTTTAACTCAGACATGCATTTTTAATAAGGCACTGCCGCAGGCAACCCTTCTCCACGGTGACCAAACAGCCGGCCACTCCTGATTCAGCCATTTGATGTGGAAATTTGACTCCCACTTAAGATTTCCTACCCAATACTGTCTCGCAGTCACCGAGGTCCATTTGTGCCCAAGGCGTTGCCCATATTTCACTGTCATTATCTAAATGCTGCTAAGCCACAGTTAGACATTCATATCCATTTCATCCAAACACAATCTGGTTAGATGAAGTGGATTTGGAATGGAAAACCCTTACTGGAAGGTAGCTAGGTACTCCCAAGGGGTTTTATCCTGGCAGGATAGCAAGCAGCTGCTGTGGTGAATCTATTGATAGCATGCTGTTTAAAAACATTGCATTGCACACCATTCTCTCTCTCCACATAACTCACAGCTTTCCCTACACACACACAGATCTCTGCTGAGCCATGCATCAGATCCATCAACAGTGGATGCCATTAACTGCACAAGCAAGGGGGGACACACTGAAATATCTTCTTTCCTGCAGAGCTGCCTGCTTCATACATAAATTAACAGAGGTTGAGCACAGGCTAGGCACAGGGAGATAAAGACATAAATGTCCATCTTCTGATGCTAGCTGGTCAATAGCACAGTTGGAAAGAATGTGCTATGAATATTACATTTACATTACATTTAAGTCATTTAGCAGACGCTCTTATCCAGAGCGACTTACAAATTGGTGCATTCACCTTATGACATCCAGTAGAATAGTCACTTTAAAATAGTGCATCTAAATCTTAAGGGGGGAGAAGGATTACTTATCCTATCCTAGGTATTCCCCTAAGTGTATATTTGTTCCTCTGGATAAGAGGCTAAATGACTTAAATGTAAATGTAATGTAAATGTTTCATGACAACAGAATGACAGAAAGAACCACAAGTTTCCAATGTGTTTGTGGGAAGTACTGTTTGTTGTACACGGCCCAACCATATAGCCTAGAGTACCACTGAGAGCCAATGTTTGTCTTCATATCATGCATCCATACTTAAATACCTTATTGAGGAAAGCGGCTGCTGTCTCCTTCTTGGTGGCAGGGATCTTCTTCATCCCGTTCGGGGACTGAACCCTGATGATCTGCAAATTAGGAAAAACATTACATTCTCCACATCATATTGTTGTTTCCTTGAATTTAGATTGCTTTGCCAAACCAAATACATCCATTGGGGAAACCATATTGGTCATGACTCATTAGCTCATTTGATTAACCATGAGCTGGTTACCGGCAACCCACTGAAAACATGACACTGCTGTAGCTAGTTAGATTGTTCAGCTCGTCTCTTTCAGTGTGTGGACCATGACAGTGCATAAATATGGGTGGAGGGTCGTTGACACCATTGTCGTTCATCTTTATCATGACACACGGGGTCATAATTCACAAGCAATAACGTGGTTGTGATATTAAATGAACAGTAGCTAGTTTAGTTAGTTGGGACTTGTAAATGACATGAGCAGCTTATATCATGCCATGGGCCGGCTAAAATACCAGTGACTGGTTTTCAGGTCCTACGCTAATTTAGTTGGATTGTTTTACCTCGAATGATTAAAGATAACAACACTAGCCAAAGTTAGCTAGCCGATATTGTGGCTAACTAAGTTAATGTTTGCTAGTCATTTTTTTTCTGCCACAAGTTGAATACAAGCTATGAACACTGACTAGCTTTTATTTCTCAAAATGTAGCTAACTGTTGCTTCTTTCTTGCAACAAAAAAAGTAGGAGGCCAGGGTTGTTGATTAAACCAGTTAGCTTGCTAACCACAGGTACTGTATGTAGCTAACTAGCTAGTTAACAAAGTCAACAATGTGCCCTTTCTCAAAGTGAACGTCCACGCATTTTTATTTTAAAATCCAACAACGTTACAAAGATAACGTTATTAAGTTAATATACTACGACCTTGTTAATTAAATAAGATAGTTTTAACTAAAAAAACAACAGTACATACGTGCACATTTTAATTCAAAACATTTCTGACCAGTTAAGCTTGCTAACGAGTGAGTTAGCAGTTATCAGGCCTTGTCATTCTAGTACTGATGCTAGCAAGTGGCTAATTCTGCTGCCTCATCACTCCGACAATCAGACTACGGTAACGTTAGCTAGCGAAGTTAGCTACCTAGCCGGCTAACAATACACAATGTTTTATCAATAACTGCAATGTGTTGTCACACTTACCATGTTTTCTGCCATCGATGTTCGGGTTTTGTGCTCCCGATGTATTTCGCTGTTTAACAAAATAGACCGATGTCAGAGATTAAAAATTGACTGACTGGACAAGAGTCAACAAAACTCCATCCCACAATTCAAACACCGGGCGTTACACGCTAACAAGTCCGTACCCTAGTGTCCCTCCTCATCAATCGCCCGAGTGAAACAATCAATATAAAATAATTCCACCACTTTATTTTTAGCAAGATTTCCAGGTTATTACGCCCTCGATAAAGTAAACACATTTAATTGAAATGAAGGGATAACAACAACAAAAATACCAGTAATTTGTTGGCTGTTGTTCAAATTGACAAGCCCTAAACGTTTTGTAGGAGCCATTTCGGCCTGCTTTACTGTGCTCATTAGAGAAAAGAGGAAGCGGCGAAGTGAAAGGGACGTCACTACTTACAAAAAGTCATAATTATGGCAAAACCCCGCCTATTTCTACAATGTATCTTTTTTTTTAAAAATCAGATTTTAAATCTAACCCTGAACTTTAAAGTAATCACACTGCTAACATTATGTCAAATGAAATGTTATTGGTCACATGTTTAGCAGATGTTGCGAAATGCTTGAACAGTGCAGTACTATCTAACAAGTAATATCTAACAATTTCACAACAATACACACAATACACACAAATTGAAAGTAAATGAATGGAGTTAAGAATATATAAAGATTTGGACAAGCGATGTCAGAGTGGCATAGACAAAAAATACAGTAGAATATAATTTTTTATTTATTTATTTTACCTTTATTTAACCAGGCAAGTCAGTTAAGAACATATTCTTATTTTCAATGACGGCCTGGGAACAGTGGGTTAACTGCCTGTTCAGGGGCAGAACGACAGATTTGTACCTTGTCAGCTCGGGGGTTTGAACTCGGTTACTAGTCCAGTACTAATACAGTATGTACAGTGGGGCAAAAAAGTATTTAGTCAGCCACCAATTGTGCAAGTTCTCCCACTTAAAAATATGAGAGGCCTATAATTTTCATCATAGGCACACTTCAACTATGACAGACAAAATTAGAAAAAAATATCCAGAAAATCACATTGTAGGATTTTTTTTCCCACCTACAAACAAGCAAGATTTCTGGCTCTAACAGACCTGTAACTTCTTCTTTAAGAGTCCCCTCTGTCCTCCACTCGTTACCTGAACTTGTTATCAGTATAAAAGACACCTGTCCACAACCTCAAACAGTCACACTCCAAACTCCACTATGGTCAAGACCAAAGAGCTGTCAAAGGACACCAGAAACAAAATTGTAGACCTGCACCAGGCTGGGAAGACTGAATCTGCAATAGGTAAGCAGCTTGGTTTGAAGAAATCAACTGTGGGAGCAATTACTAGGAAATGGAAGACATACAAGACCACTGATAATCTCCCTCGATCTGGGGCTCCACGCAAGATCTCACCCCGTGGGGTCAAAATGATCACAAGAACGGTGAGCAAAAATCCCAGAACCACACGGGGGGACCTAGTGAATGACCTGCAGAGAGCTGGGACCAAAGTAACAAAGCCTACCATCAGTAACACACTACACCGCCAGGGACTCAAATCCTGCAGTGCCAGACGTGTCCCCGTGCTTAAGCCAGTACATGTCCAGGTCCATTTGAAGTTTGCTAGAGAGCATTTGGATGATGCAGATATATATATATATATATATATATATATATATATATATATATATATATATATATATATATATATATATATATATATATATATCCAGAAGAAGATTGGGAGAATGTCATATGGTCAGATGAAACCAAAATATAACTTTTTGGTAAAAACTCAACTCGTCGTGTTTGGAGGACAAAGAATGCTGAGTTGCATCCAACGAACACCATACCTACTGTGAAGCATGGTGGTGGAAACATCATGCTTTGGGGCTGTTTTTCTGCAAAGAGACCAGGACGACTGATCCGTGTAAAGGAAATAATGAATGGGGCCATGTATCGTGAGATTTTGAGTGAAAACATCCTTCCATCAGCAAGGGCATTGAAGATGAAACGTGGCTGGGTCTTTCAGCATGACAATGATCCCAAACACACCACCCGGGCAACGAAGGAGTGGCTTCATAAGAAGCATTTCAAGGTCCTGGAGTGGCCTAGCCAGTCTCCAGATCTCAACCCCATAGAAAATCTTTGGAGGGAGTTGAAAGTCAGTGTTGCCCAGCAACAGCCCCAAAACATCACTGCTCTAGAGGAGATCTGCATGGAGGAATCTGCCAAAATACCAGCAACAGAGTGTGAAAACCTTGAGAAGACTTAAAGAAAACATTTGACCTCTGTCATTGCCAACAAAGGGTATATAACAAAGTATTGAGATAAACTTTTGTTATTGACCAAATACTTATTTTCCACCATAATTTGCAAATAAATTCATTAAAAATCCTACAATGTGATTTTCTGGATATTTTTTCACATTTTGTCTGTCATAGTTGAAGTGTACCTATGATGAAAATTACAGGCCTCTCTCATCTTTTTAATTGGGAGAACTTGCACAATTGGTGGCTGACTAAATACTTTTTTGCCCCACTGTATATAGGGCAGCCGCCTCTAAAGTGCTAGTGATGACTATTTAACAGTTTGATGGCCTTGAAATAGAAGTTTTTATTTCAGTCTCTCTGTCCCAGCTTTGATGCTCTTGTATTGACCTCACTTTCTGGATCATGTTTCTTTTATTTAAAAGTCAGTTAAGAATAAATTCTTATTTACAATGACGGCCTACCCCGGCCAAACCCGGACGACGCTGGGCCAATAGTGTGCCGCCCTGTGGGACTCCCAATCACGTCCGGATGTGATGCAGCTTGGATTCGAACCAGGTACTGCAGTGACGCCTCTTGCACTAAGATGCAGTGCGATGATAGCGGGGTGAACAGACAGTGGCTCGGGTGGTTGTTGTCAGAAGAGGACTGGCCACCCCTCATAGTCTGGTTCCTCTCTAGGTGTCTTCCTAGGTTCTGACCTTACTAGGGAGTTTTTCCTAGCCACCATACTTCTACACCTGCATTGCTTGCTGTTTGGGGTTTTAGGCTGGGTTTCTGTACAGCACTTTGAAATATCAGCTGATGTAAATAAATTTGATTTGTCCTTGATTATCTTTTTGGCCTTTTTACCCACTACAAATGATTGATATTATGAGAGGATGCAGAGATAATGAAGAGGAAAGATTGTCTTCTACATGAGTACACAACTACAAACTGCAGTGAACATAATGAAAAGACGAGCATGCAGCATAAACACAATACACACAGGACACAATGCCAACATGCGGTGGACAAAGTATAAGACAGAGAACATGCAATCATATAATACCTACAGCTATGAATGATATATGCTATTAAAATGGAACTGGCCATACGGGTACATTGATCTCTGGAAATATGATTCAATGAAATACACAATTGAAATTGATATGAAACTACAATGAACCAAAAGAAAAACAAAATGATGGTAAGCATGATAATGAAAATAATGAGATGAATGAAATAGAGATCACACGCCCAACTATATAATATGTCAAAGAGACATGAGCATTGGGGAAGATGAAAAACCTACACAAAAGAAGCACAACAACAACACGAGACATCACCAACTACTACTGCCCAATCACAGCATGGTAGATTATCAGGTGACAATCACATTTGGAATCGAGTTTGACATCTGAGATTTGTGGGTAATCTGTGCAGTGGCTGTCAGTGCCATCTACATCCATTGTAGTAATGTTGCATTAATCTCCAATCCGTGTCAGTGGAGACTGGTGGGAGGAGCTATAGGAAGATGGGCTCATTGTAAATGAATGGAAAGGTATCAACCACATCAAACATATGGAAACCACATGTTTCGACTCTGTTTAATTTATTCCATTCCAGGCATGACAATGAGCCTGTCCTCCTACAGCTCATCCCACCAGCCTCCACTGTCCTATGTATATCATGTTGCTTGGGATAAAACTAAAGGCAGCAGAAGTCAAAATTCCAAATGACAAGGTGTTTTTTCCAAGCCATTAAACAAGCTTCTATCCCGGAGAATACTAAGTTAGAATATATAGTACCAGTCAAAAGTTTGGACACACCTACTCATGTATGGGTTTTTCTTTATTTTTTTCTATTTTCTATATAATAATAGTGAAGACATCAAAACTATGAAATAGCACATATGGAATCATGAAGTAATCACAAAAGTATTTGAACAAATCAAAATGTATTTTATATTTCAGATTCTTCAAAATAACAACCCTTTGCACTCTCTTGTTATTTCATAGTTTTGATGTCTTCACTATTATTCTACAATGTAGAAAATAGTAAAAAATAAAATAAAGAAAAACCCTTGAATGAGTAAGTGTGTCCAAACTTTTGACTGGTACTGTATATGATATGTAATAAAGATAGTCATAAATCATTTATTATAAAAAGAATATATAGAAAAATAGAAAATCAGTATAAGAAAAGGAGAAGTAAAGAGTATGCCAGTGTTAAACAGGATGGAATGTTATAGTCCTGCTTCTGTTAAAGTTGTGTGTGTGTGTGTGTGTGTGTGTGTGTGTGTGTGTGTGTGTGTGTGTGTGTGTGTGTGTGTGTGTGTGTGTGTGTGTGTGTGTGTGTGTGTGTGTGTGTGTGTGTGTGTGTGTGTGTGTGTGTGTGTGTGTGTGTGTGTGTGTGTGTGTGTGTGTGTGTGTTTGTGTGTACCACTAATGGATAGGTGAGGGAGGGGAAAAGGGGAGTGGGATGAGGATGAGGATGATGTAGCTTCATCCACATTGTTCCAGGGACAGATTACAGATTACAGCTCAGCAATGACCAGCAGCTGTCTCATCTCTACAGGAGTCATGTTTTATATGTGTAATATTCCGCATAGATGGGCAGGGGTCTATGATGACAGCAGAGGTGCCGAGGCACATGAAATGAGAACCCACCCATCTCACGAGTATGTCACTTGTTTGTTTACTCAAGGTTGAGGCTGCTTTGTTTTCGTAAGTGTTGTTTGTTGTGTTCCGTGTAAAGGAGAGGATAGAAGAAGAGAAGCGAGTGGAGATGGTGGAGGAGAGAAGGGCAAAATGGCTGCCGGTTGCTGCAATAGACAGCGATACCAGAACAGAGTCCTAATCATGAGCAGACATTTTGTATGATGTGAACGTTGGCAGCAGAAACAAAACAAGAAACCAGTGAAAGATGGATACACTCTTAGAAAAAAAGGGTTCCAAAAGGGTTCTTTAGCCAAAGATAAACTTTTTTGGTTCCAGGTAGAATCCTTTTTGGTTCCAGGCAGAAATAGAACCCTTTTGGGTTCCATGTAGAATAAGCTATGGAAAGGGTTCTACATGAAACCCAAAAGGGTTCTACCTGGAACTAAAAGGGTTTTTACCTAGTAGCAAAAAAGGGGTCTACAAAGCGTTCTACAACGGAAACAGCAGTAGAACCCTTTTAGGTTCTAGATAAGAGTTTAGACGGTTCTTTTTTTTAACGTTTTCTTTCTTTATTTATTTATTCTTTGGTTTATGTTTGAAAGTTCTAGTCAAACCCAGTGAGAGTGCTCGAGGCACATGCATGGCTTGAAGTAGATGGAGGTGGATGCAGAGGACTGTGGGATGGATGGTGAAGGTCTGGATGACTTAGATGATACCATATTTGGCCAGCTCACTAAGCTCCAGGTGGTTGAAGGCCTCCCAGGGGCAGATTACTGTGATGTCTGCAGAGGAAACACATGTTACGTTCAGTAAAAGTCAGTAGGCCAAGCAAACTATACAATATGGCTTTCTACAGTTTTTTAGGGAAGGCGCAGGTAGAGTAGATGAACTGTAATAATAAACGTACCAGTGCCTAAGCCCTCCATTCCAGGGATGTCATCGCCAAAGCTGTAAAGGAGACAGAGATCATTTATTACAATCAGACCTCATGAAAATGTCATTATGCACTTGTCGAATGCCTGTTTGAGACTAAGAAACCCAATGAAAGTGGCCCTTACCCCTGGATACCCTTCTTGGGGGGCTTGCTTTTGAACTGGCGAGTCTGCCTCTGCTTGAATTTAGGGGGTCCTTTGCGTGGTGTTGCAGGGCCTCCAGTGACACGGGTGGCAGACTTGATCTCCAACTTGGGGACCTCGAGATTCATGGTTATTAGTTAGCTGGTTGATGTGTGCAGCTGCTTATGTGTTCAATCCCTCTCTGAAGTCCTCTTCTGGGGAAATGGGGAAATGAGAGAGAAACAGATCGTATTACACCCACACTTCATGATAGAACTCACATTGTCATACCTTGGTGTTTTATCAATTCAGTATTGACCGTTTGGATTATTGACTGGCTGCATCACCTCTTGGTATCTCAACTGTACGTCATCCGAGCACGAGGTGCTACAGAGGGTAGTGCGTACGGCCCAGTACATCACCGGGGCCGAGCTCCCTGACATCCAGGACCTCTATCCCAGGAGGTGTCAGAGGAAGGCCTTAAAAATTGTCAAAGACTCCAGCCATCCAAGTCACAGTCTGTTCTCTCTGCTACCGCACGGCAAACAGTACCGGAGCTCTAAGTCTGGGACCAAAAGGCTCCTGAACAGTTTCTACCTCCAAACAAACAGCTAATTAAATGGCTACCTGAACATTCTGCTTCTCACAAACCTACCTACATGTACAGAGTACTTCAATCAATCACCCCAACTACTTCATACCCCAGTACACTGACTCAGTACCGGTACTCCTTGTTTGTAGCCTGTCTACTTATTGTTATCCTATTGTGTTACTATTGTATTTTGATCTATTTGTTAATTATTTTACTTTTTAATTGCATTGTTGGGAAAGGGCTCGTAAGTAAGCATTTCACCGTAACAATAAAATATAATTAAAAGACAAGTACCTGGCCCTTAACTTTGTCTGACATGTAGACCTCATCCTAATCCCTTTACTGATCGTATCGCCCTCGTCATGTAATGTCCGATGAATGTCTAGCTCGAATAACTATTCATCATGTAATCCCCAGTTCACGTAAATAAGCACCCCACCCCCAACCACATCCTCCTTCCTCATTTCAAGACAGTGGCCAGTCATCTACACTTGGGCTAATCTTATTAGTACAAGGACAACACAGAGAATATGTTGAGCAGGCAGAAAGGGTCTAAGAACCAATCCTATTATCTACCCCTCATACAATGGTGTTCTAAAAGCTAACAAGGCTCTAGAATGTTTCTTACTGGGATCAACTGTACATTATGTTTAACTCGACAGGAGGTCATTTTCAATGCACAATGATGCATTGAGCAGCAGTTGAGAAAATGAAACATGAAAATCAGCCCTATTTCCATTCTCATTGACTGATGTACAGTACAAAATACAAGAATGTTCAGAAATGTGATCGTTTTGGGTCTGTCTAATTTAAACTGCTACGTGTATCAGGAACATTTCAAACATTAAACAGATCTCGAACTGAAAAATGTATCCACACTACAAAGTCATGAAGCAGTTCTCTCTAAATCCATTCAAGAACCTCCCAATATCAATATAACTGCTCAAAACGATCTCCCTTCACACATTCCTTCTTCAAGTGCCAACTATTCAGGAAGTAGTATATTTTCTTACTACTTGAAAAACTTCTCTCCCCTCCTCTCTTTTCTACGAGGTTCAACAGTACAGTTACAAAATCCATCACGTCTCTGTCATCACGGGCTATGTGTCTGAATGGATGGTGGGTGTACTCACCTGCTGCTTGGGTGAAGGCTAGCCAGAAGAGTGGGCGTGGGCGCTGAGCGCAGCTCTCTCTAGCAGATGTGTGGGTCTCTATGCTAGGTTGGCTCTGAGGGCCAGGCTGGGCTGACCGGACTTCTTATATTCCTCATGGGCCCTCTGCAGATTAGGAATGTCCCGCCTCCCATCACTGACTCCTTGTTATCGCGGCTCTGGCCTGAGGTGGGGTTCAGCGGGTGAGGGTCAGGGGGTGGGAGTCAGGGGGTGAGGGTCAGGGGGTGAGGGTCAGGGGGTGGGAGTCAGGGGTGGGAGTCAGGGGGTGGGGTCAGGGGTGAGGGTCAGCGGGTGGGAGTCAGGGGTGGGAGTCAGGGGGTGGGAGTCAGGGGGTGAGGGTCAGGGGGTGGGAGTCAGGGGGTGGGGTCAGGGGGTGAGGGTCAGCGGGTGGGAGTCAGGGGGTGAGGGTCAGGGGTGGTGAGAGACAGGGGGGGGTGAGAGTCAGGGGGTGAGAGTCAGGGGGTGAGGGTCAGGGGTGAGAGTCAGCGGGTGGGGGCAGGGGTGAGGGTCAGGGGGTGAGGGTCAGCGGGTGGGGGTCAGCGGGTGGGAGTCAGGGGTGAGGGTCAGCGGGTGGGAGTCAGGGGTGAGGGTCAGGGGTGAGGGTCAGGGGGTGGGAGTCAGGGGTGAGAGTCAGGGGGTGAGGGTCAGCGGGTGGGAGTCAGGGGGGGTGGGAGTCAGGGGGGGTGAGGGTCAGGGGGTGGGAGTCAGGGGTGGGGTCAGGGGTGAGGGTCAGCGGGTGGGAGTCAGGGGGTGAGGGTCAGGGGGTGGGAGTCAGGGGGTGAGAGTCAGGGGGTGAGAGTCAGGGGGTGGAGGGTCAGGGGGTGAGAGTCAGGGGGTGAGGGTCAGGGGGTGAGGGTCAGGGCAGGGGGTGGGAGTCAGGGGGTGAGAGTCAGGGGTGAGGGTCGGGTGGGGTCAGGGGGGAGTCAGGGGGTGAGGATCAGGGGGTGAGGGTCAGGGGGGGGTGGGAGTCAGGGGGTGAGAGTCAGGGGGTGAGGGTCAGGGGTGGGAGTCAGGGGTGAGAGTCAGGGGGTGAGGGTCAGGGGTGGGAGTCAGGGGGACCCTTGTGAAGGGGTGGGGAGCAGAAGAGGGGGTGAAGGGAGATGGATGGAAGTTAATTAGAGCGCTAAGGCAGCAATAACTTGAATGCATGTAGTGATGCTTGTATTCTAGCATGTTTTCCATACATAAAATCCAAGATGACACCTTGAATGGTCTTTTATCTACAGTCTTCAAAATCCTTCAAACTAAATGGAGACATAATACGGGATACAACATTGCATGGAGGTGTGGATTAATCAACTGGGTGAATGACGTCCTCGTGGCACCCAGAACCAAATGAGAAAACTGTCACGAGAGATTAGGAATTATGTAGCTAATAATACATTATTGACTTGAATGGTAAAGAAGATTCTCCATATGTCCAGAACCTTCCAGTCTTATACCTACTGTCCAGAACCTTCCAGTCCTAGCCCTACTGACCAGAACCTTCCAGTCCTAGCCCTACTGGCCAGAACCTTCCAGTCCTAGCCCTACTGACCAGAACCTTCCAGTCCTAGCCCTACTGACCAGAACCTTCCAGTCCTAGCCCTACTGGCCAGAACCTTCCAGTCCTATACCTACTGACCAGAACCTTCCAGTCCTAGCCCTACTGACCAGAACCTTCCAGTCCTATACCTACTGGCCAGAACCTTCCAGTCCTAGCCCTACTGGCCAGAACCTTCCAGTCCTAGCGCTACTGACCAGAACCTTCCAGTCCTAGCCCTACTGTCCAGCCCTCCCACCTGTTACATAACCCTCTCTCCATCCATCCTCTCTGCTGCCAATGACTGGAACGAACTACAAAAATCTCTGAAACTGGAAACACTTATCTCCCTCACTAGCTTTAAGCACCAACTGTCAGAGCATCTTACAGATTACTGCACCTGTACATAGCCCACCTATAATTTAGCCCAAACAACTACCTCTTTCCCAACTGTATTTAATTTATTTATTTATTTTGCTCCTTTGCACCCCATTATTTTTATTTCTACTTTGCACATTCTTCCATTGCAAAACTACCATTCCAGTGTTTTACTTGCTATATTGTATTTACTTTGCCACCATGGCCTTTTTTTGCCTTTACCTCCCTTCTCACCTAATTTGCTCACATTGTATAGACTTGTTTATACTGTATTATTGACTGTATGTTTGTTTTACTCCATTTGTAACTCTGTGTCGTTGTATCTGTCGAACTGCTTTGCTTTATCTTGGCCAGGTTGCAATTGTAAATGAGAGCTTGTCTACCTGGTTAAATAAAGGTGAAATAAAATAAATAAAATAAATCCATCTGCTGGGCCAGGTTCTCTGGGCCGTCCTGACCAAGGGGTGTCACCAAAGCCTCAATGCCCATCCCTCTGAGTATCTCAGATTGACTGATCTATTACTCAATGCACCACGTAGGCTAATCCTCTACGGTGAGTGTCTTCATGGTAGGCTAATCCTCTACGGTGAGTGTCTTCATGGTAGGCTACTCCTCTACGGTGAGTGTCTTCATGGTAGGCTAATCCTCTACGGTGAGTGTCTTCATGGTAGGCTAATCCTCTACGGTGAGTGTCTTCATGGTAGGCTAATCCTCTACGGTGAGTGTCTTCATGGTAGGCTAATCCTCTACGGTGAGTGTCTTCATGGTAGGCTACTCCTCTACGGTGAGTGTCTTCATGGTAGGCTAATCCTCTACGGTGAGTGTCTTCATGGTAGGCTAATCCTCTACGGTGAGTGTCTTCATGGTAGGCTAATCCTCTACGGTGAGTGTCTTCATGGTAGGCTAATCCTCTACGGTGAGTGTCTTCATGGTAGGCTAATCCTCTACGGTGAGTGTCTTCATGGTAGGCTAATCCTCTACGGTGAGTGTCTTCATGGTAGACTAATCCCCTACGGTGAGTGTCTTCATGGTAGGCTAATCCTCTACGGTGAGTGTCTTCATGGTAGGCTAATCCTCTACGGTGAGTGTCTTCATGGTAGGCTAATCCTCTACGGTGAGTGTCTTCATGGTAGGCTAATCCCCTACGGTGAGTGTCTTCATGGTAGGCTAATCCTCTACGGTGAGTGTCTTCATGGTAGGCTAATCCTCTACGGTGAGTGTCTTCGTGGTAGGCTAATCCTCTACGGTGAGAGTCTTCGTGGTAGGCTAATCCTCTACGGTGAGAGTCTTCATGGTAGGCTAATCCTCTACGGTGAGTGTCTTCATGGTAGGCTAATCCCCTACGGTGAGTGTCTTCATGGTAGGCTAATCCTCTACGGTGAGTGTCTTCATGGTAGGCTAATCCTCTATGGTGAGTGTCTTCATGGTAGGCTAATCCTCTACGGTGAGTGTCTTCGTGGTAGGCGAAATCCTCTACGGTGAGAGTCTTCATGGTAGGCTAATCCTCTACGGTGAGTGTCTTCATGGTAGGCTAATCCCCTACGGTGAGTGTCTTCATGGTAGGCTACTCCTCTACGGTGAGTGTCTTCATGGTAGGCTAATCCTCTACGGTGAGTGTATTCATGGTAGGCTAATCCTCTACGGTGAGTGTCTTCATGGTAGGCTAATCCTCTACGGTGAGTGTCTTCATGGTAGGCTAATCCTCTACGGTGAGTGTCTTCATGGTAGGCTACTCCTCTACGGTGAGTGTCTTCATGGTAGGCTAATCCTCTACGGTGAGTGTCTTCATGGTAGGCTAATCCTCTACGGTGAGTGTCTTCATGGTAGGCTACTCCTCTACGGTGAGTGTCTTCATGGTAGGCTAATCCTCTACGGTGAGTGTCTTCATGGTAGGCTAATTCCCTACGGTGAGTGTCTTCATGGTAGGCTAATTCCCTACGGTGAGTGTCTTCATGGTAGGCTAATCCCCTACGGTGAGTGTCTTCATGGTAGGCTAATTCCCTACGGTGAGTGTCTTCATGGTAGGCTAATTCCCTACGGTGAGTGTCTTCATGGTAGGCTAATCCCCTACGGTGAGTGTCTTCATGGTAGGCTAATTCCCTACGGTGAGTGTCTTCATGGTAGGCTAATCCCCTACGGTGAGTGTCTTCATGGTAGGCTACTCACCAGATGACTCACTCGTACCTCACTCTAAAGACACTCCACATGCTCTCAGATGGTTGACTGGCTGCAACCCCCCCCTCCCCTCCCTCACTCTGAAAAACAGAAAACAATTACTCTGACTGGAGTTGGGGATTATAGTGGCTGGCTTCTGTTCTCTAGTTAATTAATTACATTGGGTAAACCCACAGTGAGGTCGGGATTATTTCACCTCAGTAGTTATTGGCCAATCGGTTTTCAATTATGCTCATCATTCGCATGCATTAGATTTGAAATGAATGACAGATCAAATAGATAGCATGTGGCTCTGCATCAATACCATCTCCTCTGCATCAATACCGTCTCCTCTGCATCAATACCATCTCCTCTGCATCAATACCGTCTCCTCTGCATCAATACCGTCTCCTCTGCATCAATACCGTCTCCTCTGCATCAATACCATCTCCTCTGCATCAATACCGTCTCCTCTGCATCAATACCGTCTCCTCTGCATCAATACCATCTCCTCTGCATCAATACCATCTCCTCTGCATCAATACCATCTCCTACCGTCTCCTCTGCATCAATACCATCTCCTCTGCATCAATACCATCTCCTCTGCATCAATACCATCTCCTACCGTCTCCTCTGCATCAATACCATCTCCTCTGCATCAATACCGTCTCCTCTGCATCAATACCATCTCCTCTGCATCAATACCGTCTCCTGTGCATCAATACCATCTCCTGTGCATCAATACCATCTCCTCTGCATCAATTACCGTCTCCTCTGCATCAATACCGTCTCCTCTGCATCAATACCGTCTCCTCTGCATCAAAACCGTCTCCTCTGCATCAATACCGTCTCCTCTGCATCAAAACCGTCTCCTCTGCATCAATACCGTCTCCTCTGCATCAATACCGTCTCCTACCGTCTCCTCTGCATCAATACCATCTCCTCTGCATCAATACCATCTCCTCTGCATCAATACCGTCTCCTCTGCATCAATACCGTCTCCTCTGCATCAATACCGTCTCTGCATCAATACCGTCTCCTCTGCATCAATACCGTCTCCTCTGCATCAATACCGTCTCCTCTGCATCAATACCGTCTCCTCTGCATCAATACCGTCTCCTACCGTCTCCTCTGCATCAAAACCGTCTCCTCTGCATCAAAACCAGCTCCTCTGCATCAATTACCGTCTCCTCTGCATCAATACCGTCTCCTCTGCATCAATACCGTCTCCTCTGCATCAATACTGTCTCCTCTGCATCAATACCGTCTCCTACCGTCTCCTCTGCATCAATACCATCTCCTCTGCATCAATACCGTCTCCTCTGCATCAATACCGTCTCCTCTGCATCAATACCGTCTCCTCTGCATCAATACCATCTCATACAGTCTCCTCTGCATCAATACCATCTCCTACCGTCTCCTCTGCATAAATACCATCTCCTACCGTCTCCTCTGCATCAATACCATCTCCTCTGCATCAATACCGTCTCCTCTGCATCAATACCGTCTCCTCTGCATCAATACCGTCTCCTCTGCATCAATACCATCTCCTACAGTCTCCTCTGCATCAATACCATCTCCTACCGTCTCCTCTGCATCAATACCATCTCCTACCGTCTCCTCTGCATCAATACCATCTCCTCTGCATCAATACCGTCCCCTCTGCATCAAAACCGTCTCCTGTGCATCAATACCATCTCCTACCGTCTCCTCTGCATCAATACCATCTCCTCTGCATCAATACCGTCTCCTCTGCATCAATACCGTCTCCTCTGCCTCAATACCGTCTCCTCTGCATCACAACCTTGTCAGCGTGTGATATTCATCAGAGCCCAAAAATAGTAGGCCTATGGCATTGACTATTGTTCTTTCTGACCTGAGATATTTTGTTTCATGTTGTCCATAGCACATTCCATGTATTGTACTACAATCCTATTTTTGAAGCAAATACCATTACTGTAAAATAAATACAATAGACTAGATGAATATTACATCAGGTGACTAAACATTATGTTTGCTAGACAAGGCATAGGTTAAGTGACATGTGACATGGAAAGGATACATGATTTCAGAGTGTATAGCATTGTAAACTCCCAGGTATCCTGCATTTTACTAGGATCCTGAATTGACTTCATTCATCTGAGCTGTAGTCAATCAGCAGTTGTCCAGCAGTGTAGAGTGCTGCCACGTTCACAACTGTAAAATCAGAAATCTCTGGTTTCCAACTTCAGTGTGATCAAGAAAACTGGAAACGAACAAAAACGAGCTCCGACTGGGAGAAATAGTTTTGAACAGTCATCCAAGTTGGAAACACTGGCATCTTTCTAAAGCTTTTTCTGATAAAGGTTATTGTTTGATCTGGGTTATTTGGGGGGATTATACATTATACGATATTCTTTAGGGTGATCAAGCCAGATGGCTATGATGTCATGGGAAACAATGAAAGATTATGCTGGTTGTAATGTCCCTTACTGCTAGGTGCCCATGTCACAATGCTACATGTCATAATGTCCCTTACTGCTAAGTGCCCATGTCACAATGCTACATGTCATAATGTCCCTTACTGCTAAGTGCCCATGTCACAATGCTACATGTCATAATGCCCCTTACTGCTAAGTGCCCATGTCATAATGCTACATGTCATAATGTCCCTTACTGCTAAGTGCCCATGTCACAATGCTACATGTCATAATACCCCTTACTGCTAAGTGCCCATGTCACAATGCTACATGTCATAATCCCCCTTACTGCTAAGTGCCCATGTCATAATGCTACATGTCATAATGCCCCTTACTGCTAAGTGCCCATGTCATAATGCTACATGTCATAATGCCCCTTACTGCTAAGTGCCCATGTCACAATGCTACATGTCATAATACCCCTTACTGCTAAGTGCCCATGTCACAATGCTACATGTCATAATGCCCCTTACTGCTAAGTGCCCATGTCACAATGCTACATGTCATAATCCCCCTTACTGCTAAGTGCCCATGTCACAATGCTACATGTCATAATGTCCCTTACTGCTAAGTGCCCATGTCACAATGCTACATGTCATAATACCCCTTACTGCTAAGTGCCCATGTCACAATGCTACATGTCATAATGCCCCTTACTGCTAAGTGCCCATGTCACAATGCTACATGTCATAATGCCCCTTACTGCTAAGTGCCCATGTCACAATGCTACATGTCATAATGCCCCTTACTGCTAAGTGCCCATGTCACAATGCTACATGTCATAATACCCCTTACTGCTAAGTGCCCATGTCACAATGCTACATGTCATAATCCCCCTTACTGCTAAGTGCCCATGTCACAATGCTACATGTCATAATGCCCCTTACTGCTAAGTGCCCATGTCATAATGCTACATGTCATAATGTCCCTTACTGCTAAGTGCCCATGTCACAATGCTACATGTCATAATGTCCCTTACTGCTAAGTGCCCATGTCACAATGCTACATGTCATAATCCCCCTTACTGCTAGGTGCCCATGTCACAATGCTACATGTCATAATGCCCCTTACTGCTAAGTGCCCATGTCACAATGCTACATGTCATAATCCCCCTTACTGCTAAGTGCCCATGTCACAATGCTACATTTCATAATACCCCTTACTGCTAAGTGCCCATGTCACAATGCTACATGTCATAATGCCCCTTACTGCTAAGTGCCCATGTCACAATGCTACATGTCATAATGCCCCTTACTGCTAAGTGCCCATGTCACAATGCTACATGTCATAATGTCCCTTACTGCTAAGTGCCCATGTCACAATGCTACATGTCATAATGCCCCTTACTGCTAAGTGCCCATGTCACAATGCTACATGTCATAATGCCCCTTACTGCTAAGTGCCCATGTCACAATGCTACATGTCATAATGTCCCTTACTGCTAGGTGCCCATGTCACAATGCTACATGTCATAATACCCCTTACTGCTAAGTGCCCATGTCACAATGCTACATGTCATAATGTCCCTTACTGCTAAGTGCCCATGTCATAATGCTACATGTCATAATCCCCCTTACTGCTAAGTGCCCATGTCACAATGCTACATGTCATAATACCCCTTACTGCTAAGTGCCCATGTCATAATGCTACATGTCATAATCCCCCTTACTGCTAAGTGCCCATGTCACAATGCTACATGTCATAATCTCCCTTACTGCTAGGTGCCCATGTCACAATGCTACATGTCATAATGTCCCTTACTGCTAAACGCCCATGTCACAATGCTACATGTCATAATACCCCTTATGGCTAAGTGCCCATGTCACAATGCTACATGTCCCCAATGCCCCTTTCCTGTGCATTTATTCTCACATGGAAACAAAACTTAAATGTCAGAAGTGTCAAAAAGTATTTGTTATTCAACAGATGATAACTCTGTACTATTGAACTAGACCACCCTATAGTGGTCAATATCATAGTCATAACGGTCAAAGAAAATGAGAGTTCATTCAGTCATACAAGTACAAGATTTATTTCAAAACAAATGTTGTCCATTGTCAGCCTACACTTACAATTTATATTTAAATAATAAATAAGAACTCATCCATCACCAACTGATATAAAAATAAAATCAATCCATAAACCTTTTTTTTTATTATTTTTTTAAAATCCAAACACAATTGTGCGTATTCTATTTCAAGTGTGAGGGAAATGTATTTTTCAGGTTCATTTGTCACAGCATAGCAGAAACTAACACTGTCAGACGGCATAAATAAATTAAACATCAAATGTATTGAGATTATGTGAACATTGAAATCATAGGCCTACCTTATTGCATGCCTCAACAAAGTATGCTTGAATGGCACTAGGCTATATCTATGCATGAATGAAATGAGAAATGTACACACTCATGTAAAAAACTATAGATCAGGTTAGAATATGCAAGATTATGCGATGACAAAAACTAGTTGAAATGTCCATGACTAAGTGAAATGACAGTTTGATAGACACGTAGGATAAAATGCATACCAGTATTCAAATACGAGGGAGTGGTTTTAAAGTGCATACAGTGTCAAAAGGCCCTCAATGTCCCCATTCCCTCTCTGCCACACAAAGACACAATACATTTTTTTTTAAAGTGTCTACTTCTTCTTCATCATCCTGATCTCCATCTTCAAGAAGGCTTTCAGGTTCTCATCCGCTACATTCTCCTCAATAGCAGCCAGGGCACTCTCTTTCCCAAACCCTCCATCACGGTAGTAGGCTAGGAGCTGCTCTGCGTGTTCGATCCACACACAGTTATGGCAACCGCTCATACAACAGTGGGTGGGGGCGAGTGGAGGGCCAACGGCCTTGGCAGGAGGGGGGTCAGAGCTAGACTCAAGGCTACTGTCTGAGGTATTCAGAGTAGGAGGAGTTGGAGTGGTTGATCCAACTTCAGCTGTGACTCTACGGACAGTTCCTAGTCTGAGGTAAGGTTTTGCCCACGGTAGTTGAAACTGTTGAGAGATCCGCCCTCCCAGGTACAGGACACACAGCTGGTAGAAATACAAAACATATGGCCTAATTTCATCATCATCATGTGATAATGAAAGAGAAGGGTGAGAGAGAAACAGTATGGTGTGGTAGGTAGCTAGCTAGCTAGTTTAAAAAAATGTACTGTTAAGGAGTGTAGGCTTAGGGAATGAGAGCTAGTAGCTAGCTATCCCTTGATCATGACTCTCAGTTCCTTTATATTACACATAAGAGTCATTGGATGAAGGCCTCTTCTGTATGGGGGAGTTTTCTTATGGGCCCCGACACTCAGTCTGAACATAAACATACATCACGGTTTTGGAAGCAAAAGGAACTTATCTTTCATATCAGCAAGAAATAAATGTACAAAACAGTGAAATGTTAAATTGATACAGACCTTTATGGGGTTAGTGTTGCCAGATGGCCATTCCTCCATGTTACAGTGAGTTCATGGAAAACTGACAGAAGACTGACTATCTGTGCTAAACCTCAACCTTTCTCTTTCACTAGTGACATTTCTGATCCCCAGCTACATGGGCACCCCTACAATTAACACATTCCACTACTTTCCCCAATACTACACATTCCTTTGTCTCGTGCCCTTCTGCACACTTCTCACACAATGGACCCTCCCTACACACTGATGACACATGCCCATAAGCTTGACACTGATAACATCTTAATGTAATCGGTACATATGCTCGTACAGGATAACGTGTATATCCTAAATTCACTTTGTCCGCCAAAGACAACTTCACAACTTAAAAGAACAGACAATGAATGACTCTTCTGTTTCCCCACTGTCTGCGTCGCATGAAACGACGAGCATCACAAACACCGGGAATCTTTGGTCAACGTTTAGATCTACTGCTTCCCCAGTGATCACTCCTTTCATTGGTGCCCTTTTCTTGAGAACGAAACAATTCACTTTACTAGCCTCCCCCCATTCGTTTTATTTTGAGGGCATTCTTCCTCTGCCAAACAGAAGCAAACAATTATCACTAGACCACTTTTAGCCACCCTCCCTGATTCCACATGACCCAACTCTTGTTTTCACCCACAGCGAAACCACAAATGGATCGGCCAAATGGCAAGAGTCCACTTTTTCCATAAACGTCGCTCCTACTGTCACAGACTCTTCTTTATCCTGATCCTCGGTGCATACTTCGGTCTCCGATAACTTTACTGCACCTACCACCTCCGATACTCCCCCCTCATTCACTTCAATTTCTCCCCATCCAGCTCCCCCTGCTTACACTTTCTACCATTCTTCTTTGACAAACCATCTCCATTTTCCCCACCATTTTTATCCGACTCAAACTCACCCTCTTCTTCCCTCACTCTCTTAGATCTCTTCTCCCTCCATTCCTTCTCTGTTTCCCCAAGTACATGTCTCCTAATGATTATACTGCCGCTCCATCCACGACACCCACAGTGTACTTGCTTTATCTATGGACTCCACTTCCCCCTTCGGGAGTTATGCTCATGTGCCTCTTATTTTGACGTGACATGAAAGTAGAGGATTTATGTTTCTAGAACCGTATCGCAATCGAGAATCAACATGCGTTTAGATGGAGTATTTTGCGGTTTTGGCTTCCAGAGCCAATTCGCCCGTAAACAGAACACGTAGCCAATATCCGTGGACTATAAGGAGTAACGTTATGTCCCTTTAGTCCAACATTGGACCCCCCCCCCAAATACTCCATCTAAACGTGAATAGATTCGCAATTGCGCCACGGTTCCAGAAAACACAAGTCCTCTACTTTCATATCAAATCAAAAAATAAATACAAAATGCACACTTACTCTACACCTTTTTCAACCGTTTTAGCAGTATGTTTCAGTAGCAACACCTATTCCGTTTACAGGTGTTAATAGATACAGATGAGTGGGAAAGTAGTCATCGGCTTTCCGTAAATAAGCGATGTATAACATGGGGATAAGACCGTATGGGAACACTAACCCGGTTAACAGTTTGTATCAATTTAAACAGTTATTTATTATTATAATTTCTCGCTGATATGAAAGATAGGGTTCCTCATGGTTCCAACCCCGTACAGCAAGCGATGCGTTTTACTGTTCAGACCGCGCGTCGCGGCTCGTAATTAACACAACTCCCCATACAGACGACGCCTTCGTCGAATAACTCATGTGTAATGGTACTGAGAGTCATGACCAAGGGACCGTGGATAACCAACCTTCTGTAAAGACAACGATGATCCCATGATGTTTCCTCTCAAACGAAACATCTTTCTGATGTATACGTTGCTACATATCTGAAGACATCATTTCCTACGTAGAGTACAATCCACATATCTATTTCCCTCCACCCAAAGTGTTTCAGCTACTGGGCTAACTAGCTCGCAGGCCAGCCGTGAAATTCCGCCATGTTGGAATGAACTATGACCGTCAGTGGCTGTAAGCAACGTTGCTGATTGGCTGAAAGGAAACACAGAGCGAGCGGGCTGATGTTCATGACTGCATTGTCAACTTGTGTCCAACAGATGTCATTAAAGAATATCTATGAATTTGGCCTTCAGTTAAAACATCCCTCAAGTGTCTGATTTGTCAAGAAAAACGGAGCAAACGAATGTACATAATGGTCCATTTATAAACAACGGATATTTCAACAGATTTGTAATGAAGATGTTAGATTTAAAAAAAAAAAAAAATGATATGCCCTGCTGGCTGTAGGCTACATCAATACATATGTATTTCCAACAAAGAGAGACTCTTGCTTCATCATTACTACATCAAGCTGAGGATGGATGGAGATGTGTGAGTATTACCCGATGGACGTCTTGTTGCCAAGGACTACCTGCTTAGAGAGTTGAAGAGCTATGCAACTGCTCTGTCAGGATTCTCTCATTAGCGCACGAGAAAAGAGTCTTAACACATGACATCATTTGATTCCACTTTTGAGTGTTAGAATAAAATAATTAGAACATCATATTATAGGGGAACTCTATGGTTCAGCTTTGTTAACAATAGTTTCAGTTCTAGTCATATATAATTCTTTATGTAGAGGGCTATCCATTTGAGCAAAAGCCATTGAAAATATGTATTTCTGAGTAAAATGCACATGTTTCTGTCTCGTGCTCACTAGGATGTTGTTATTCGAGTATTACATTGTGTAGCAGCACACCAACATGTCTCCTCTGTTCCAAAGTATGCCAAACAAACTAATATCCTGATACCAGCCCTTCACTGATTCACTTCCTTTGCAATTACTCACACCTCCAGAAATAAAATGTTTTCCTTTGACTGCGTTACAATGGTTGGCAAACACATGCAGCACAATTGTACATCTTGTCCAAAGGTCTGTTGGCATTAGAGTACTAGCCTACCTCTGTGTGTGACCGTGAATCATGGAAGTCAATATTACACCAACAGGATTCTCTCTCGCTGTATAGCCAGTCTAAAGACTACAATAAGTTCAGGCATTTCTCCATACAGCCTAACCTACGTAGTAGGTTGTAGTAACAACCTGAATTATTATTATTTTTATTTCACCTTTATTTAACCAGGTAGGCTAGTTGAGAACACCTTTATTTAACCAGGTAGGCTAGTTGAGAACAAGTTCTCATTTACAAATGTGACATGGTCAAGATAAAGCAAAGCAGTGCGACACATACAACAATAGAGTTACACATGGAGTAAAACAAACATACAGTCAATAATACAGTAGAAAAAGTCTATATACAGCATGTGCAAATGAGGTAGGATAAGGGAGGTAAGGCAATAAATAGGCCATAGTGGCGAAGTAATTACAATATAGCAATTAAACACTGGAATGGTAGATGTGCAGAAGATGAATGTGCAAGTAGAGATACTGGGGTGCAAATGAGCAAGATAAATAAATAAATACAGTATGGGGATGAGGTAGTTGGATGGGCTATATACAGATGGGCTATGTACAGGTGCAGTGATCTGTGAGCTGCTCTGACAGCTGGTGCTTAAAGCTAGTGAGGGAATTATGAGTCTCCAGCTTCAGTGATTGTTGCAGTTCGTTTCGCCGAGGGTTCTGTAGACCGGTATTACCTCTGTGTGACATGACTGAAGTAAATATTTTCAGGGTCTCTGCACAAAAGTGATATGTCTGTTATGTCTTCATAGTGTCTGTAGCCTTCTATGCTTGCTGAAATAATCTCAAGACTCTTCCCTACTCATAGGTTGTATCCCAAATGCAATACTATTTTCTTAATGGGCCCAGGTCAAGAGTATTGCATTATGTGACCTTGCCGCAGGAAGTAGGGGGTCCTGAGGGTGCTGCAGCACCCCCTGAAAAAGCAGATTAAAAAAATTGTTTATATTCAATAAATGTAAAAATTG
Organism: Oncorhynchus keta; assembly: GCF_023373465.1. Lineage (NCBI taxonomy): Eukaryota > Metazoa > Chordata > Actinopteri > Salmoniformes > Salmonidae > Oncorhynchus > Oncorhynchus keta. The sequence goes on along the minus strand of NC_068444.1, from coordinate 11,640,031 downwards.
TGATTTTTTTTTTCTTTCACAAAAGTAGTGAACAGGGCCTTTACTAGTCCTGTTTTAATGGCCATTGTGGACAAAGACATTTGTCCCGCCCCCTTTTGGAGAAAAAAAATCACACACTCCCAAACTACTTCCCCCGGCTATGGGCAGGGGGAGTTTGTCATGATTTCGGGGCATGTTGTCACGTGAAACTTATTGAAGCCTTTGACCCTGCATATCCATTGCATGGGACTGAAGGCTCACATTTAACTGATGTTAAAACTCTCTCACTTTCTCTCACTCACAACACACACACACACACACACACACACACACACACACACACACACACACACACACACACACACACACACACACACACACACACACACACACACACACACACACACACACACACACACACACACACACCACCCAACTACTACCCGTGGCTATGCTGTGTGGGTAATAGAAGGCCATTTGGGGACCAGGCCAAAAGGTCAGTCATTCTTTTTTAACTCCCTGAGAGGAGTTTGCTGACTGGCTAATCTTATATATTTTATTAAGAGCATTAGAGTCTTACTGGTTCAGATTTGGTCGCTAATAAATGGCTTCATTATGTTCATGTGTGATAATCTGTTTCTTTGATGTGTTTATTCTCTGTGAGAGTATTCTCTGTGAGAGTATTCTCTGTGAGAGTAGGCAGTCCTGTGGCCACAGCCCATGCTTTCTTACTCTACTTGACCACTTCGACGATGCATGACGAAGTATGTTAGTAGTGTTGTGTGTGTGTGTGAGTGTGTGGGGTGGGGTGGGGGGGGATCCCTATGGGCCTTAATGTTTGCAAGCCACTTCCATGGAGACTCTGTCGCATGGAAACACTGAGATACCAGATGACCTACAGGTGTGTCACCTACAGGTGTGTCACTTACACCTACAGGTGTGTCACCTACAGGTGTGTCACCTACCTGGGAAAGGTCTTGAAACATGATGGAGCCACTCATCTAGGGAGAGGCTGTCTGTGATTCACATGTTCTATCCTGATTCATTCCACAGGTTTAAAGGTACTCAAATGTATCATGGGATGGCAACAGTGTCAACACATGATGGAGTCACTTGTCAGACTGTGGGAGATAACAAGTGGACTGCGGACTGACCCTTTAGTGTTATTGGTAGTAGTGTAGAACAGTCACAATGACTCTGGAATGTACGGACAGATATCTGTTGTCAGGTGGGGTCTGTCATTTAGGTTTATCAGTTAGAGGTGGCGCCTCATGTAGTTTTTTTTATCATGGGCTGGACAGTGAGGATAGGTTACTTATCATGGGCTGGACAGTGAGGATAGGTTACTTATCATGGGCTGGACAGTGAGGATAGGTTACTTATCATGGGCTGGAAAGTGAGGATAGGTTACTTATCATGGGCTGGAAAGTGAGGATAGGTTACTTATCATGGGCCGGTCAACCTGAATGGTAACGATTCTGCGTTCCACAACTCTCCACCTGTTGCACAATAACCGAGATGGGGGTAGACATTTCCTTTTGATTGCTACATCTTCCACAATCTGTCAACTTAGTAATGACAGTATTTATATTTGGATACAAAGGATCAGGTTCTGGGACAGAGTAACCCATGACATATCTGTGTTTAAAGAGCCATAACTTTCAAGTGCGCAGACATACGCCACTGAAGTGCTGTCCAGAGAGTTACTCCAGAGAGAGAGAGAGAGAGAGAGAAAAGCCCTGTAAGTATGCCACATATGTCTCTAGTAAAAGGGGGAGGAGAAGGGTACTCGTTCTCTCACACTGCCATAGCGTTTGTCTCTGAGGCAGTCAGCCCCCCTCCTCCACCCAGCTGAATAGAGTTTCTTTCCACAGCTGTTCCCTTGGAAACCAAGGAACTTCAGTTTACCTCAGGCAGGTATTTCCTTAGGGCTCTCCGCTCAGAATGTGGGTCAGATTGGCCGAGACATATGCATGGTAACACGAGGAGAAGAATTTAGAAGAGGACTTTATCTAAAGAAAGAATATATGTCTGTTACAATACACATGACCATCATGTTACACATGTGGCTACAAGTTACAGGATAAAGAGCTTTAGCTGTCCCTGTGTTTGAAGCCTTCTGACTGTGGGCCACACAATGGGCCTGGCTGGCAGCCTTTCTGACAATTTCCTTTTGGCCTGGTGGCCGTTCTGCAATGTCCCTGTCCCTCTTTAAAAGGGAAAACATTCCCGCTCTAGTGACAATACAGCACGCCGTGACTAAAGATAGAGGGTCTTAAACTGAGGCAGAGAAAATCTCAGTTTCCCTCCCCTTCAGCAGTTGGCGAAGCCGCTGTTTTTCTCTATGACTGACAAAAGAGGTTCAAGTGGTACTTCTATGAAATTGCATGGCATGGCATTAGTTGTAGTTCTACCTACTCTGATGTAGCCTTCCCATGACAGTCTGACAGTGTAGTGCCTGAAGGAAAAGGGTAGCCCACTGCATCCTTCTCAACAGGCTGGGCAAACACCTGCAGACCTCTCCTGGTCTCTCAAACGGGGATAGTCAGAGAAACATTACTGGGTAACACAGTATTACTGACTCATCAAGCTCTTTCCCTTGCACGCACTCCTACCCACCCACTCCTACCCACCCACTCCTACCCACCCACTCCTACCCACTCACTCCTATCCACCCACTCCTACCCACCCACTCCTACCCTCCCACTCCTACCCACCCACTCCTACCCACCTACTCCTACCCACCCACTCCTACCCACTCACTCCTACCCACCCACTCCTACCCACCCACTCCTACCCACCCACTCCTACCCACCTACTCCTACCCACTCACTCCTACTCACCCACTCCTACCCACCCACTCCTATCCACTCACTCCTACCCACTCACTCCTACCCACCCACTCCTACCCACCCACTCCTACCCACCCACTCCTACCCACTCACTCCTACCCACTCACTCCTACCCACTCACTCCTACCCACCCACTCCTACCCACCCACTCCTACCCACCCACTCCTACCCACCCACTCCTACCCACCACTACCCACCCTCCTACCCACCTACTCCTACCCACTCCTCCCACCCACTCACTCCTACCCACCCACCCACTCCTATCCACTCACTCCCTATCCACTCACTCCTACCCACCCACTCCTACCCACCCACTCCTACCCACTCACTCCTACCCACCCACTCCTACCCACCCACCTACCCACTCTCTCCTACCCACCCACTCCTACCCACTCACTCCTACCCACCCACTCCTACCCACTCACTCCTACCCACCCACTCCTAACCACTCACTTCTATCCACCCACTCCTAACCACTCACTTCTATCCACCAACTCCTAACCACTCACTCCTATCCACCCACTCCTACCCACCCACTCCTACCCACCCACTCCTACCCACCCACTCCTACCCACCTACTCCTACCCACCCACTCCTACCCACCTCACTCCTACCCACCCACTCCTACCCACCCACTCCTACCCACCTACTCCTACCCACTCACTCCTATCCACCCACTCCTACCCACCCACTCCTACCCACCCACTCCTACCCACCCACTCCTACCCACCTACTCCTACCCACCCACTCCTACCCACTCACTCCTACCCACCCACTCCTACCCACCCACTCCTACCCACCCACTCCTACCCACCTACTCCTACCCACTCACTCCTACTCACCCACTCCTACCCACCCACTCCTATCCACTCACTCCTACCCACTCACTCCTCCACCCACCCACTCACCTCCACCCACCCACTCACCTACCCACCCACTCCTACCCACTCACTCCCCTACCCACCCACTCCTACCCACTCACTCCTACCCACCCACTCCTACCCATCCACTCCTACCCACCCACTCCTACCCACCCACTCCTACCCACCCACTCCTACCCACCCACTCCTACCCACTCACTCCTACCCACTCACTCCTACCCACCCACCCACCCCCACTCCTATCCACTCACTCCTATCCACTCACTCCTACCCACCCACTCCTACCCACCCACTCCTACCCACTCACTCCTACCCACCCACTCCTACCCACCCACCTACCCACTCTCTCCTACCCACCCACTCCTACCCACTCACTCCTACCCACCCACTCCTACCCACTCACTCCTACCCACCCACTCCTAACCACTCACTTCTATCCACCCACTCCTAACCACTCACTTCTATCCACCAACTCCTAACCACTCACTTCTATCGACCCACTCCTAACCACTCACTTCTATCCACCCACTCCTAACCACTCCCTTCTACCCACCCACATACCCATACCTACCCACCCACTCCTACCCACCCACTCCTAACCACTCACTTCTACCCACCTACCTACCCATACCTACCCACCCACTCCTACCCACCCACTCCTATCCACTCACTCCTACCCATTCCTTCTCACTCAATCCTACCCACTCACTCCTACCCACCCACTCCTACCCACCCACTCCTACCCACCCACTCCTATCCACTCACTCCTACCCATTCCTTCTCACTCAATCCTACCCACTCACTCCTACCCACCCACTCCTACCCACCCACTCCTACCCACCCACTCCTATCCACTCACTCCTACCCACTCCTACACACTCAATCCTACCTACCCACTCACTCCCACTCATACTCATACCACCTACTCCTACGTTTTAACAACTTGACAGCTACAACCACAATGAGTGATTCGAAGGTAGTTGTCAAGGAGTTTTCCATATGTCTCTAAATGTGTTCTTCACCTGACTCTTCAGTTCACCTGACTCTTCAGTTCACCTGACTCTTCAGTTCACTTGACTCTTCAGTTCACCTGACTCTTCAGATCACCTGACTCTTCAGTTCACCTGACTCTTCAGTTCACCTGACTCTTCAGTTCACCTGACTCTTTCTATTGGCATTAGTCGATGCTTTGAAAGGATGTAGCCTACAAGCTGAACATCTAAGGTTTTGGGTTACGAGATTATCTGTTCAGGGGATGACACTGTGGTTGTCCGCAGGACAGGGGGCTGTTGTGGTCCTGCAGACAGTAGAATATCTTTGCTGGCCCTACCTTCCTCTGACTCTCCTCTCTCACAGGACCAGCTCTGTCCTAAACACACAAAGACCAGATTGTTCATCTCCTCTGGCAGTCCAGCAGCCACCGCTACGGATCCAGAATGACATCTTAGTGACACCCCAGACTCCTCACCTGACAGGAATCCGGATGGCCACAGGCCACAGTGTGAAGAGAACGCAGAGGGAGGGTATACAGAATTAGGGGAAGAGGAGGACAGAGACCTGTCCCGAGAGGTTATTTTTGAACATGTCTGTTCCTATTGTAGTTGGATGTATTTATTCATATAAGTGCATCAAAAACACATTTTTTTGCATCTATCACGGCCATTTGGATTTTTCGACTATATTCTTCTCGTGCCTCAAGATCATAGATATGTTGATATGGTATAACTCTGTGGTTATCATCCCACAGTTGTATATCAGTAGTGTGAAGCTGTTGTCTGTCATGATAATGACTGTGCGGTGATGACCTGAAACAACAATGCCCTTCTCCACAGGGAGGTAGGGCCCAGAGCAGATGAGGTAAACAAAGAAGGGAGTCATCAGAACACTCCAATTAAACACATGAGTAGAGAGACAATCCTAAGTGGGAGAGGGCCAAGTAACCCTCAGTGATAGATAATAGACAGCCAAGTAACCCTCAGTGATAGATAATAGACAGCCAAGTAACCCTCAGGGATAGATAATAGACAGCCAAGTAACCCTCAGGGATAGATAGTATAGAGCCAAGTAACCCTCAGGGATAGATAGTATAGAGCCAAGTAACCCTCAGGGATAGATAGTATAGAGCCAAGTAACCCTCAGTGATAGATAGTATAGAGCCAAGTAACACTCAGGGATAGGTAGTATAGAGCCAAGTAACCCTCAGTGATATGTTGTATAGAGCCAAGTAACCCTCAGTGATAGATAGTATAGAGCCTAGTAACACTCAGTGATAGATAGTATAGAGCCTAGTAACACTCAGTGATAGATAGTATAGAGCCTAGTAACACTCAGGGATAGGTGTTCTGTTCCCCAGTATATCTATGTGGAAACGTATCAGGTGGCCATTGAAGAGTTCACTTAGGAAAAAGTAGTCTCACACGTGAGATTTGGTTCTGGGTTCAGAGATGAATGAAAAATAGACCATGTTTTTTTGCTCTCTATTTTTGCTCATGTCAAACATTTGCCTTCACTGTCATCTATACCGAATTACTCAATCAGTATCACAGTTGCTAATGTTTTTATGGTTTCCTCAGTGAATTAACTGTTGCTAATGTTGCTATGGTTTCCTCAGTGAATTAACTGTTGCTAATGTTGCCATGGTTTCCTCAGTGAATTAACTGTTGCTAATGATGCTATGGTTTCCTCAGTGAATGAACTGCTGCTAATGTTGCTATGGTTTCCTCAGTGAATGAACTGCTGCTAATGTTGCCATGGTTTCCTCAGTGAATGAACTGCTGCTAATGTTGCTATGGTTTCCTCAGTGAATGAACTGCGGCTAATGTTTCCATGGATTCCTCAGTGAATGAACTGCTGCTAATGTTGCTATGGTTTCCTCAGTGAATTGACTGCTGCTAATGTTTCCTCAGTGAATGAACTGCTGCTAATGTTGCTATGGTTTCCTCGGTGAATTGACTGCTGCTAATGTTTCCATGGTTTCCTCAGTGAATGAACTGCTGCTAATGTTGCTATGGTTTCCTCGGTGAATTGACTGCTGCTAATGTTTCCATGGTTTCCTCAGTGAATGAACTGCTGCTAATGTTGCTATGGTTTCCTCAGTGAATTGACTGCTGCTAATGTTTCCTCAGTGAATGAACCCCTGCTAATGTTGCTATGGTTTCCTCAGTGAATTGACTGCGGCTAATGTTTCCATGGTTTCCTCAGTGAATGAACTGCTGCTAATGTTGCTATGGTTTCCTCAGTGAATTGACTGCTGCTAATGTTTCCTCAGTGAATTAACTGCTGCTAATGTTGCTATGGTTTCCTCAGTGAATTGACTGCTGCTAATGTTTCCTCAGGGAATTAACCGTTCCTCACAGTGCTAATGTTTACTGATACAATCAACACAATACATAATGCCACGTAGATGTACACAGACACAGCCGTATAGATTTTTTTGCAGTATACAACAGGGCTCTGATATGGACCATTAATGACTGTAGTTGTGAGGCGAGTCTGTACTGTATTTTATTTAATTAAATTTATTTAACCTTTATTTTAACTCGGCAAGTCAATTAAGAACAAATTCTTAATTACAATGACTGCCTACACCGGCCAAACTCGGACAACGCTGGGCCAATTTTGCGCAATTACGTCCGGTTGTGATACAGCCTGGAATCGAACCAAGGTGTCTGTAGTGACGCCTCAAGCACTGAGATGCAGTGCCTTACACCGCTGCACTATTCAACAGGTCTCTGTTTGTTTTGACCACTGACTCCAGGTCATCTATAAGACATTGCTAGGTAAGGCCTCGCCTTATCTCAGCTCACTGGTCACTATAGCAACACCCACACGCTCCAGCAGGTATATTTCACTGGTCACCATAGCAACACCCACGCGCTCCAGCAGGTATATTTCACTGGTCACCATAGCAACACCCACGTGCTCCAGCAGGTATATTTCACTGGTCACCCCCAATGCCAACTCCCCCTTTGGCCGCCTTTCCTTCCAGTTCTCTGCTGCCAATGACTGGAACAAACTACAAAAATCACTGAAGCTGGAGACTTTTATCTCCCTCACCAACTTTAAACATCTGCTATCTGAGCAGCTAACCGATCGCTGCAGCTGTACATAGTCTATTGGTAAATAGCCCACCCAATTTACCTACCTCCTCCCCATACTGTTTTTATTTATTTACTTTTCTGCTCTTTTGCACACCAGTATCTCTACCTGCACATGACCATGTGATCATTTATCCCTCCAGTGTTAACCTGCTAAATTGTAATTATTCGCCGACCTCCTCGTGCCTTTTGCACACAATGTATATAGACTCTCTTTTTCTTTTTTCTTTTTTTTTCCTACTGTATTATTGGCTTGTTAATTGTTTACTCCATGTGTAACTCTGTGTTGTCTGTTCACACTGCTTTGCTTTATCTTGTCCAGGTCGCAGTTGTAAATGAGAACTTGTTCTCAACTGGCCTACCTGGTTAAATAAAGGTCAAATAAAAAAGAGATGTTGTATCTGCCCCCAGCTTTTTGCAAACTGCTGGTTAATCATTCCTGAGTGAGAGAGTCACCTTCTCTCTAGGTCAGGGGGGAGAGGGGGGGGGGGCAATTCCAGTCCTCGAGGGCCTGATTGGTGCCACAGGTCTGCCCCAGCCCCAGCCAACACACCTGACTCCAATAATCACCTAAACATGATGTTCAGTTTAGAATGCCATTAGGTTAATCAGCTGTGTTTGCTAGGGATGGTGGGAAAGTGTGACACCAATCAGGCCCTTGAGGACTGGAGATGCCCACCCCTGCTCGAGGTCATAACTGAATTCTAAACCGATCCTCATAATGATGTAGTAACTTGCACTGAGAGTGGCTAAAACTCACTGTAAATGTGTATTCTAAATGAAACCATATTCCCTATGATGTAGCTCATGGGCCAATGGGCTTTGGTCAATAATAGTGCACTATATACTGTAGGGAATATGATGCCATTTGGCAAGCAGCTTACATTTCTCCTGTTATGGACTGTATAACCTTACTGACCGCATAGTGACGCTGCATTATGACCATCTTTGTAGTCCATCATGCCCATGTTTGTAGTCCATCATGCCCATGTTTGTAGTCCATCATGCCCATGTTTGTAGTCCATCATGCCCATGTTTGTAGTACATTATGACCATGTTTGTAGTCCATTATGACCATCTTTGTAGTCCATTATGATCATCTTTGTAGTCCATCATGCCCATGTTTGTAGTCCATTATGACCATCTTTGTAGTCCATTATGACCATGTTTGTAGTCCATTATGACCATCTTTGTAGTCCATCATGCCCATGTTTGTAGTCCATTATGACCATCTTTGTAGTCCATTATGACCATCTTTGTTGTCCATTATGCCTATGTTTGTAGTCCATTATGACCATCTTTGTTGTCCATTATGCCTATGTTTGTAGTCCATTATGACCATCTTTGTAGTCCATTATGACCATCTTTGTAGTCCATTATGACCATCTTTGTAGTCCATTATGCCATTATGCTTGAAGTTGCAGGGTAGGACTCTCTGTCCATCCAAAAAGCTCCAAAAATGTGTTAGCCAGCTAGCTCCTGATGTGACCACACTCATTAATGGCTGGAGTTTGTCCTGGCTGCTGGTGTTTCTCAGTTTGCTTGCTTAGGGGACCTCGGCACTGGCGTTAGGCCCGTGGCAGTGGACGAGAGGTGGGCTTGAGGCTGGCTGAAGGGAGGCTGGCCTGGAAGGGACTGTTATTGCACTGGGACAGAGGGCCTTTGATGGGAAGTCTTGCACTGCCAGAGATTGTGTGTGTGTGTGTGTGTGTGTGTGTGCGTGTGTGTGTGTGTGTGTGTTGTACCTGTCTTACTCTCATCTCAGTCAGTCAGAGAGAGAACATGTTCCTTTATCCTTTATCAGGTAAAGCTCTGCAGAGGCTAATGCTAATGTCCTCTCTCACGTAGGCCTAGGCTACAAATAAATGTACCATATTTAAAGTCATTTTGCAGCTGCTTTTGTCCAGTGTGTCCAATGTGGTGTGTGATCTGGTGTCCCAGTGTTTGAGCTCATTTCACAAATGTTTTCAATCAAAGTCTGAGTTCAATTTGGTGTCCACTGTGGTATCCGAAATGGTGTCCAGTGATTGTGAAATCAAATGAGGATATCATTAACACAGACAAAAGTTGTTTAGCAAGCCATTTATCCCTTTGCATGTGGTACAGTGAGTTGTGATGTAATACTGACACCTTACCTTTCATGGGAACACAGACATTTGCATATTGTTTCTGTTCTTGCGAGCGACACTAAGGCTTTAGTGACCAGAATACACACAGTCACAGACCCAGATGTCAGCAGGACACAGACAAAGTCATACCACCTATCAATCAATGTGTTTGACAAAGCCTTAAAGGGGCAGTTCAATGTGTTCTACAAAGCCTTAAAAGGGCAGTTCAAGGTGTTTGACAAAGCCTTAAAGGGGCAGTTCCATGTGTTCTACAAAGCCTTAAAAGGGCAGTTCAAGGTGTTTGACAAACCCTTAAAGGGGCAGTTCAAGGTGTTTAACTAAGCCTTAAAGGGGCAGTTCAAGGTGTGTGACAATACCTTAAAGGGGCAGTTCAAGGTGTGTGACAATACCTTAAAGGGGCAGTTCAAGGTGTGTGACAATACCTTAAAGGGGCAGTTCAAGGTGTGTGACAATACCTTAAAGGGGCAGTTCAAGGTGTAAGCCTTAAAGGGGCAATCTGCAGTTTCTACATGCATTTTTAAAGAATATAACTTAGAAATGCCTCATTTGAATTGTTTTATTTTATTTCACCTTTATTTAACTAGGTAAGCTAGTTGAGAACAAGTTCTCATTTGCAACTGCGACCTGGCCAAGATAAAGCATAGCAGTTCGACACATACAACAACACAGAGTTACACATGGAATGAACAAAACATACAGTCAATAATACAGTAGAACAAAAAGAAAACAAAAAGTCTATATACAGTGAGAGCAAATAAGATCAAATAAGGGAGTTAAGGCAATAAACAGGCCATGGTGGTGAAGTAATTACAAGTTAGCAATTAAACACTGGAATGGTAGATGTGCAAAAGATGGATGTGCAAGTAGAGATACTGTGGTGCAAAAGGAGCTAAATAAATAAATACAGTATGGGGATGAGGTAGATAGATGGGCTGTATACAGATGGGCTATGAACAGGTGCAGTGATCTGTGAGCTGCTCTGACAGCTGGTTCTTAAAGCTAGTGAGGGAGATGGGAATCTCCAATCTCCTCATGAGCTTAGTTAAACTGTTGTACCCCATCAGGACTTCAAATATGCATGTTTTACTCCAATGTGTGTACACAAAGTAAATGTAAACAAACACTATATAACCTCAACAAGGTTAAAACTATACTTTTGATATCATAGACGGTTAGTCCTTGTATCCATAGCTTTATCTACACATTTTAGAGTGGTTACATTTTCTCCAGCCCCGTCCCTCAGCTTTTTACGGAAAGATGGGCTTTGTTATTGTTTCAACTGCTGATTGCCACTTTACAATGTTGTTAATACAATCAACAATGCTCTGTTTGGGAAGGTTCAAACAATCGTGTGACATCTCTGCCACCTCAATGGACATAGAGCACAGATTAAATGAGGGTAGAGATGCCTCTCTGAATACTCTGACCACAGAATGACGTGGAACACTACTGTATCGATATGGCTCCTGTGACCTTGTGTTCACAGACAGGGTTTTTCACATTGATTCGGAAGGTTCCCTCTCTCTTCCTCTGAGTTTATGGTCTGATCTCAAGTGTAGATTTTTTACTAGAAATGCCTAAATCCTCTTGACAATGTAGGAGACTCCTCTTTACAATGTAGGAGACTTCTCTTTACAATGTAGGAGACTCCTCTTTACAATGTAGGAGACTCCTCTTTACAATGTAGGAGACTCCTCTTTACAATGTAGGAGACTCCTCTTTACATTATGTAGGAGACTCCTCTTTACAATGTAGGAGACTCCTCTGTACAATATGTAGGAGACTCCTCTTTACAATATGTAGGAGACTCCTCTTTACAATATGTAGGAGACTCCTCTTTACAATGTAGGAGACTCCTCTTTACAATGTGTAGGAGACTCCTCTTTACAATGTGTAGGAGACTCCTCTTTACAATATGAAGGAGACTCCTCTTTACAATATGAAGGAGACTCGTTTTTACAATATGTAGGAGACTCCTCTTTACAATGTAGGAGACTCCTCTTGACAATGTAGGAGACTCCTCTTTACAATGTGTAGGAGACTCCTCTTGGCAATATGTAGGAGACTCCTCTTTACAATGTGTAGGAGACTCCTCTTTACAATATGAAGGAGACTCATTTTTACAATATGTAGGAGACTCCTCTTGACAATGTAGGAGACTCCTCTTTACAATGTAGGAGACTCCTCTTGACAATATGTAGGAGACTCCTCTTGACAATATGTAGGAGACTCCTCTTGACAATGTGTAGGAGACTCCTCTTTACAATGTGTAGGAGACTCCTCTTTACAATGTGTAGGAGACTCCTCTTTACAATGTAGAATACTCCTCTTTACAATGTGTAGGAGACTCCTCTTTACAATGTGTAGGAGACTCCTCTTGACAATGTAGGAGACTCCTCATTACAATATGTAGGAGACTCCTCTTTACAATGTGTAGGAGACTCCTCTTTACAATATGTAGGAGACTCCACTTGGCAATATGTAGGAGACTCCTCTTGACAATGAAGGAGACTCCTCTTTACAATGTAGGAGACTCCTCTTTACAATATGTAGGAGACTCCTCTTTACAATATGTAGGAGACTCCTCTTTACAATGTGTAGGAGACTCCTCTTTACAATGTGTAGGAGACTCCTCTTTACAATGTGTAGGAGACTCCACTTTACAATGTGTAGGAGACTCCTCTTGACAATGTGTAGGAGACTCCTCTTTACAATGTGTAGGAGACTCCTCTTTACAATGTGTAGGAGACTCCTCTTTACAATGTGTAGGAGACTCCTCTGTACAATATGTAGGAGACTCCTCTTTACAATATGTAGGAGACTCCTCTTTACAATGTAGGAGACTACTCTTTACAATGTGTAGGAGACTCCTCTTGGCAATATGTAGGAGACTCCTCTTTACAATGTGTAGGAGACTCCTCTTTACAATATGTAGGAGACTCCTCTTGACAATATGTAGGAGACTCCTCTTTACAATGAAGGAGACTCCTCTATACAATATGTAGGAGACTCCTCTTTACAATGTAGGAGACTCCTCTTGACAATGTTGGAGACTCCTCTTTACAATGTGTAGGAGACTCCTCTTGACAATGTAGGAGACTCCTCTTTACAATGTGTAGGAGACTCCTCTTGACAATGTAGGAGACTCCTCTTTACAATATGTAGGAGACTCCTCTTGACAATGAAGGAGACTCCTCTTTACAATGTGTAGGAGACTCCTCTTTACAATACGTAGGAGACTCCTCTTGGCAATATGTAGGAGACTCCTCTTGACAATGAAGGAGACTCCTCTTTACAATGTGTAGGAGACTCCTCTTTACAATATGTAGGAGACTCCTCTTTACAATGTAGGAGACTCCTCTTGACAATATGTAGGAGACTCCTCTTTACAATGTAGGAGACTCCTCTTTACAATACGAAGGAGACTCCTCTTGGCAATGTGTAGAAGACTCCTCTTGGCAATATGTAGGAGACTCCTCTTGGCCTCAGAAAGAGAGAACTGACAAGCGTTCCAAATGGAACTCTATTACCTATGTAGTGCACTCCACTCTATAGTGAATATGGAATCATTTGAGATGCATCCATTGTGTAACAGAGTCATCATGTGTGGGTGGCGCTGAGACAAAGACCCACATCTCTGTACTTAACCTCCCTGCTCTTACATGATACATCAGCTGTTGTTTAAAACCCAGTTTCTGTACAAACGTCACATAATGGGTTTTTATAACCCTTACATTGGATCCTCTTTGAAATATCCAGTTGTCCATCTGGTAGGCGTGTGTATCGGAGGCGAAGTCAAGTTAGGCGTGTGTATCGGAGGCGAAGTCAAGTTAGGCGTGTGTATCGGAGGCGAAGTCACGTTAGGCGTGTGTATCGGAGGCGAAGTCAAGTTAGGCGTGTGTATCGGAGGCGAAGTCAAGTTAGGCGTGTGTATCGGAGGCGAAGTCACGTTAGGCGTGTGTATCGGAGGCGAAGTCAAGTTAGGCGTGTGTATGGGAGGCGAAGTCAAGTTAGGCGTGTGTATGGGAGGCGAAGTCACGTTAGGCGTGTGTATGGGAGGCGAAGTCAAGTTAGGCGTGTGTATGGGAGGCGAAGTCAAGTTAGGCGTGTGTATGGGAGGCGAAGTCAAGTTAGGCGTGTGTATGGGAGGCGAAGTCACGTTAGGCGTGTGTATGGGAGGCGAAGTCAAGTTATGTGTGTATGGGAGGCGAAGTCACGTTAGGCGTGTGTAAGGGAGGCGAAGTCACGTTAGGCAAGTGTATGGGAGGCGAAGTCAAGTTAGGCAAGTGTATGGGAGGCGAAGTCACGTTAGGCGTGTGTATGGGAGGCGAAAATCACGTTAGGCGTGTGTATGGGAGGCGAAGTCACGTTAGGCGTGTGTACTGGAGGCGAAGTCAAGTTAGGCGTGTGTATGGGAGGCGAGAAGTCACGTTAGGCGTGTGTATGGGAGGCGAAGTCACGTTAGGCGTGTGTAAAGGCAAGTCAAGTTGGCGTGTGTATGGGAGGCGAAGTCACGTTAGGCGTGTGTATGGGAGGCGAAGTCACGTTAGGCGTGTGTATGGGAGGCGAAGTCAAGTTAGGCGTGTGTATGGGAGGCGAAGTCAAGTTAGGCGTGTGTATGGGAGGCGAAGTCACGTTAGGCGTGTGTATGGGAGGCGAAGTCACGTTAGGCGTGTGTATGGGAGGCGAAGTCACGTTAGGCGTGTGTATGGGAGGCGAAGTCACGTTAGGCGTGTGTATGGGAGGCGAAGTCAAGTTAGGCGTGTGTATGGGAGGCGAAGTCAAGTTAGGCAAGTGTATGGGAGGCGAAGTCACGTTAGGCGTGTGTATGGGAGGCGAAGTCACGTTAGGCGTGTGTATGGGAGGCGAAGTTTCACGTTAGGCGTGTGTATGGGAGGCAAGTCAAGTTAGGCGTGTGTATGGGAGGCGAAGTCAAGTTAGGCGTGTGTATGGGAGGCGAAGTCACGTTAGGCGTGTTTATGGGAGCGAAGTCACGTTAGGCGTGTGTATGGGAGGCGAAGTCAAGTTAGGCGTGTGTATGGGAGGCGAAGTCACGTTAGGCGTGTGTATGGGAGGCGAAGTCACGTTAGGCGTGTGTATGGGAGGCGAAGTCACGTTAGGCGTGTGTATGGGAGGCGAAGTCACGTTAGGCGTGTGTATGGGAGACGAAGTCACGTTAGGCGTGTGTATGGGAGGCGAAGTCACGTTAGGCGTGTGTATGGGAGGCGAAGTCACGTTAGGCGTGTGTATGGGAGGCGAAGTCACGTTAGGCGTGTGTATGGGAGGCAAAGTCACGTTAGGCGTGTGTATGGGAGGCGAAGTCACGTTAGGCGTGTGTATGGGAGGCGAAGTCACGTTAGGCGTGTGTATGGGAGGCGAAGTCACGTTAGGCGTGTGTATGGGAGGCGAAGTCAAGTTAGGCGTGTGTATGGGAGGCGAAGTCACGTTAGGCGTGTGTATGGGAGGCGAAGTCACGTTAGGCGTGTGTATGGGAGGCGAAGTCAAGTTAGGCGTGTGTATGGGAGGCGAAGTCACGTTAGGCGTGTGTATGGGAGGCGAAGTCACGTTAGGCGTGTGTATGGGAGGCGAAGTCACGTTAGGCGTGTGTATGGGAGGCGAAGTCACGTTAGGCGTGTGTATGGGAGGCGAAGTCACGTTAGGCGTGTGTATGGGAGGCCAGTCACGTTAGCGTGTGTATGGGAGGCAAATCACGTTAGGCGTGTGTATGGGAGGCAGTCACGTTAGGCGTGTGTATGGGAGCAGATTTCACGTTAGGCGTGTGTATTGGAGGCGTAGAAGTCACGTTAGGCGTGTGTATGGGAGGCGAAATCACGTTAGGCGTGTGTATGGGAGGCGAAGTCACGTTAGGCGTGTGTATGGGAGCGAAGTCAAGTTAGGCGTGTGTATGGGAGGCGAAGTCACGTTAGCGTGCACTGTATGGGAGGCGAAGTCACGTTAGGCGTGTGTATGGGAGGCGAAGTCACGTTAGGCGTGTGTATGGGAGGCGAAGTCAAGTTAGGCATGTGTATGGGAGGCGAAGTCACGTTAGGCGTGTGTATGGGAGGCGAAGTCAAGTTAGGCGTGTGTATGGGAGGCGAAGTCACGTTAGGCGTGTGTATGGGAGGCGAAGTCACGTTAGGCGTGTGTATGGGAGCAGAAGTCACGTTAGGCGTGTGTATGGGAGGCGAAGTCACGTTAGGCGTGTGTATGGGAGGCATCACGTTAGGCGTGTGTATGGGAGGCGAAGTCACGTTAGCGTGTGTATGGGAGGCATCACGTTAGGCGTGTGTATGGGAGGCGAAGTCACGTTAGGCGTGTGTATGGGGAGGCGAAGTCAAGTTAGGCGTGTGTATGGGAGGCGAAGTCACGTTAGGCGTGTGTATGGGAGGCGAAGTCACGTTAGGCGTGTGTATGGGAGGCGAAGTCACGTGCAGGAGACCAGAGTATAATAAACAGGCGCACTTTAATATCGGTTAACTAATGACAGCACATAACACATATAAGAGCCAAAAACACACAGTCTAAAACAAAAGTGCAGCGCCTGACAATCATCCACGTAACAGATAACAATCACTCACAAATACAACATGGGGAACAGAGGGTTAAATCATAAACAAGTAATTGGTTGAGTGAAGCCAGGTGTGATAAGACTAAGACAGAACAAATGGAAAATGAAAAGTGGATCGGCGGTGGCTAGAAAGCCGGTGACGTCGACCAACGCCGCCCGAAACAAGGAGAGGGACCGACTTCGTTGGAAGTCAAAACACCATCCTCTCTGCCCATCAAAGATGAGAATGACAAAGCTTATCACGTTACATCACCTTACGGAAAATCACATGATATCACAATGTGACATTTAGCTTCTTTTGGAATAAAAAAAAATATATACATGTATATACATCACACTCGTTCCATCACAGTTCAAATCACATCATTACACAGTCTCAGGTGCCTGTGAGGACAGAACCTTTATTGACAGTCTCAGGTGCCTGTTATGACAGAGCCTTTATCGACAGTCTCAGGTGCCTGTGAGGACGGAGCCTTTATTGACAGTCTCAGGTGCCTGTTATGACAGAGTCTTAATTGACAGTCTCAGGTACCTGTTATGACAGAGTCTTAATTGACAGTCTCAGGTGCCTGTGAGGACGGAGCCTTTATTGACAGTCTCAGGTGCCTGTTATGATAGAGCCTTTATCGACAGTCTCAGGAGCCTGTGATGACAGAGCCTTTATTGACAGTCTCAGGTGCCTGTTATGACAGAGCCTTTATCGACAGTCTCAGGAGCCTGTGATGACAGAGCATTTATTGACAGGATCCTTTGTAATGCCTCTACTGTAAAATCCCCCAAAAGTCCCAAAAAATACTCAGCCTCACTCACAACGATGCCTGTTTCTCCGATTTCCTCTTTGTTTGCGCTGTGCAGTTGATAACCAATGCAATGAACCGTCTCCTTCGCCCTAACAGGGGCACCTGTTCACCACCACCATTTAAGCATTTAGACTCAGCTGGCATATGATACTCTGGGTAGAAAAAAAATGTCCCATTATAGCTACAAGGTACCAAACTGTACCGCGTAAGTTCATATGTGTACATGTGAAGTGTACCCTTTGACCTCTGTGTACCCCAGGGAACAACACTGTAATATACTCTAAACCAAACCCTTATTATATGAGAGTGCGTTAATATGTTCCAAGCAATTAGTATGAACCTGGTGACACTGCATACTTTACTTCAAGTGCCCTTGAGCACGGCTAGTTTTACTTTTTGATGGTGATAATTGGACGATTATTTACTTGGTTCTAGGTAGCTTTTAGCAAAGTGACGGAAATGCATTCTTGCCAGTAAGGGGTGCAAAGTAAACCAGGGGGTAATTGAGGGACAGTGAAATACAAGCCTTGGTTTTTATTTTTATTTTTATTTTTTTTAACCTTTATTTAACCAGGCAAGTCAGTTAAGAACACATTCTTATTTTATTAACCCACGGCCTGGGAACCGTGGGTTAACTGCCTGTTCAGGGGCAGAACGACAGATTTGTACCTTGTCAGCTCGGGGGTTTGAACTCGCAACCTTCCGTTTACTAGTCCAACGCTCTAACCACTAGGCTACGCTGCCAGGGTGGGGTGGGGTGAAAGTGCTTGTCAAGTCGGAGTGGTGAGTGTGAGAGATTGCGTGAGTGTGTATGAGTGTGTGTGAGTGTGTGTGTGTGTGTGTGAGTGAGTCAGTGTGTATGTGTGTGTGAGTGTGTGTGTGTGTGTGTGTGTGTGTGTGTGCGTGCGTGCGTGCGTGCGTGCGTGCGTGTGTGCGAGCGAGTGAGTGAGTGAGTGAGTGAGTGAGTGAGTGAGTGAGTGAGTGAGTGAGTGAAGGTGCTATCTTACTTTAAGGTTTATGTTGATTAGTTTTAGTTTCCATTATTTCAAGAATGAGGAGGCAGCAGAGTAAAAGTCAGTTTATGCCATGTTGACATGGGGACGAGGATAGAGGACAGACAACACATTCAAACTCATTCATACCCTCCTCTCAGTCTATCCTTATCCTTTATAGACCTGAGGCTATAGCCCCGTATAGGGTGGTTCCAGCATAACAGACATAAGTAGCCCATCCCAGATACTCACATTTCTCCACGGACACTGCCAAGGATAACAGGTAAACAACTTAGGTATGGCTGAGTGTTTTACTCAATCACTCTCAACTCTGGTTACTAACATCAACACTGGGGTTCTTTTACACCACTTTTACACCACTCCGAAATCAAAATCAAAATCAACAGTGTCAAAGTGGTCCATTTACTGTGTACACTTGTGGTTCACTCGTACGCCCTTCTATTCTCATACACTGCTCAATAAAATCCCAGAAAATCATGCGTAGAAATCAACTAGTACTGTCAGTACTGTATATGTAAAATGATTAAGGGAATAGTAGACATATGCACAAGTATTCCCATACAGGTACAGTTTAAAACATTCTCACACCTATCTTTTTAAACTGATCAGAGTACTCAACTCCTGATGTTAAAGTTGAAACACTGAGGTAAACACTAATGTTCAGGCACTATTTAAAAAACAATAAAAAAATACATAGAACCCTTCTTGCCTTCCAAAGAATGATCATAGAACCCTTTCTTCCAAAAAAGGGTTCTTAGGATGTTAAAGATTCTAGGTAGAACCCTTCTTGCCTTCCAAAGAATGATCATAGAACCCTTTCTTCCAAAAAAGGGTTCTTAGGATGTTAAAGATTCTAGGTAGAACCCTTCTTGCCTTCCAAAGAATTATCATAGAACCCTTTCTTCCAAAAAAGGGTTCTTAGGATGTTAAAGATTCTAGGTAGAACCCTTCTTGCCTTCCAAAGAATCATCAAAGAACCCTTTCTTCCAAAAAAGGGTTCTTAGGATGTTAAAGATTCTAGGGAGAACCCTTCTTGCCTTCCAAATAATTATCATAGAACCCTTTCTTCCAAAAAAGGGTTCTTAGGATGTTAAAGATTCTAGGGAGAACCCTTCTTGCCTTCCAAAGAATCATCAAAGAACCCTTTCTTCCAAAAAAGGGTTCTTAGGATGTTAAAGATTCTAGGGAGAACCCTTCTTGCCTTCCAAATAATTATCATAGAACCCTTTCTTCCAAAAAAGGGTTCTTAGGATGTTAAAGATTCTAGGTAGAACCCTTCTTGCCTTCCAAAGAATCATCAAAGAACCCTTTCTTCCAAAAAAGGGTTCTTAGGATGTTAAAGATTCTAGGTAGAACCCTTTGCCTTTTTTAAATGAACCCTCGTTTTCCAAAAAGGTTCTTCAGATGAAAACGGTTCTTGGTAGAAACCTATCCCTCCACAGAGAACCCATTCAGAACCCTATTTTTGTATATGAACACACATGCGGATATTCTGGACCATAAACCAGTACTATTCTATATCCTGTCTTACTTTTGGCCTCTCTTATGTTGTCATAATACAACCAGGGAGAGGACTATGGATAGACGTATGGTATCTTTCATATCAAAGGCAGAAAAAGGATTATACAAACCTAGATTCATTATTTCCATCCCCTTTGATGATTGGTATCGTTCCATCCATCTAATACCAGTCAGTTTAACTGACACATTGCCATGACCACATACGGTACGGTACATTATGTAATGACACGCTTTTATGAAAATAGCCATGACTGCTTTTCCAATCCTCTCTCTCCACCAGTGGATCAGATCCGCTGGGTATCGGTAATAATACACAACGAGAAAATAATGCTGCAGAAATGACCTTCTCCCAAACAATTCTTCTGTCATTTTTTTGTGTACAATAACAAATTTATGTTATCCTTTTCCACAACAACCTAATCAAACATAACCACATTTCCAATACACTGTCCCAGCTACTCGATAATATTAACAGTCTATAGCAAGAGACTAGCAACTACCTGACTGTGCAGTATATGAACTTATCTGTTCTATTCAAATACACACCGGCCCTTCGTGGGAGATTTATGGTTTAGTAAAATTACAGGCAAAACAAATGAGGGGAGCGAAAGCCAACAGAGGCCGGCTCTCTTACAAACAAAAGCACTTTCTTGGCAGTGAACGCAACACACTGCCCTACATCCTTTTAGCAATCTCACTATACCACTCTCCATTTAAACATAACTTAAAAACAGGTTGTTTTATTTTGGACTGTCTCCCTTGGCAGTGAACGCAACACACTGACCTACATCCTTTTAGCAATCTCACTATACCACTCTCCATTTAAACATAACTTAAAAACACGTTGTTTTATTTTGGACTGTCTCCCTTGGCAGTGAACGCAACACACTGCCCTACATCCTTTTAGCGATCTCACTATACCACTCTCCATTTAAACATAACTTAAAAACAGGTTGTTTTATTTTGGACTGTCTCCCTTGGCAGTGAACGCAACACACTGCCCTACATCCTTTTAGCAATCTCACTATACCACTCTCCATTTAAACATAACTTAAAAACACGTTGTTTTATTTTGGACTGTCTCCCTGTGTTGTTATGCCTTAACTGACCTGGTGTTGGAGCCTTCTAGCACATGAAGACTCTGGGCAAAATAAGTGCACTATATAGGGAATAGGGGGCCATTTAGAAGGCATGCTCACTCTGAAGCAGAGACCCTGAGGGGAGTTCCACAGAGGCCCTAATCACAGGTGGCTATGGAAATTACTCTCCATTTAAACATAAGAGAGAGAGAGAGAGAGAGAGAGAGAGAGAAAACACGTTGTTTTAGGTTTGGAGAGAGGTAAAGAGAGGTCTAGAGAGAGGTAGAGAGGTGGCAGTGAGAGAGAGAGAGTTAACATGAGAGGTAAATCATCTGCACAGGGAGACTAGCATATACAGTGCATTCGGAAAGGATTCAGACCCCTTGACATGTTCCATATTTTGTTACGATACAGCCTTTATCTAAATTTGATTAAATTAAATAAAAAACTACCACTACCCTCCATTTAAACATAACTTAAAAACAGGTAAATGTTTTATTTTGGACTGTCTCCCTGTATTAACAGTTGTTATGCCATTAACAGTATTAGGGTAAATTCCACCTGGTGTTGGTATTAAGTATTCTAAGCACATTGAAGACTCTGGGCAAAATATTAGTGCATTAACAGTATTAGGGTAAATTCAGTATTAGGTATTTATTAGGAAGGTAATAACAGTATTAGGTATTAACAGTATTAGGGTAAATACCAGTATTAGGTATTAACAGTATTAGGTAATAACAGTATTAGTATTAACAGTATCAGGGTAAATACCAGTAAGAGGTAATAACAGTATTAGTTCAGTATCAGGGTAAATACCCTAGGTATTAACAGTATTGGTAAATACCAGTATTAGGTATTAACAGTAATGATGTATTGTATTAAGAGAGGGTAAAGAGATTAGAGAGTAAATACCAGAGGTATTAACAGTATTAGGGTATATAGAGTATTAGGTAGTATCAGGTGGTAAATACCAGTATTAGGTATTAACAGTATCAGGGTAAATAGTATTAGGTATTAACAGTATCAGGGTAAATACCAGATTAGGTATTAACAGTATCAGGGTAAATACCAGTATTAGGTATTAACAGTATCAGGGTAAATACCAGTATTAGAGAGTATCAGTAAATACCAGTATTAGTATTAACAGTATTAGGGTAAATACCAGTATTAGGTATTAACAGTATCAGAGGTAAATACCAGTATTAGGCATTAACAGAGGGTAAATACCAGTATTAGGTATTAACAGTATCAGGGTAAATACCAGTATTAGGTATTAACAGTATCAGGGTAAATACCAGTATTAGGTATTAACAGTAGAGGTAGAGAGGTAAATACCAGTATTAGGTATTAACAGTATCAGGGTAAATACCAGTATTAGGAGGTCAGGGTAAATACCAGAGGTATTAACAGGTATACCAGTATTAGGTATTAACAGATTAGGTAAATACCAGTATTAGGTAGAGTATTAGGTATATACCAGAGGTATTAACAGTATCAGGGTAAATACCAGTATTAGGTATTAACAGTATCAGGGTAAATACCAGTATTAGGTATTAACAGTATCAGGGTAAATACCAGTATTAGGTATTAACAGTATCAGGGTAAATACCAGTATTAGGTATTAACAGTATTAGGGTAAATACCAGTATTAGGTATTAACAGAGGGTAAATACCAGTATTAGGTATTAACAGTATCAGGGTAAATACCAGATTAAAGTATCAGGGTAAATACCAGTATTAGGTATTAACATGACCAGGTAAACCATCTGCATAGGGAGACTAGCATATACAGTGCATTAACAAATCAGGGTAAATACCAGACCCCTTAACATGTTTCATATTTTGTACGAGGGTAAATACAGCCTTTATCTAAAGGGTAAATACCAGTATTGATTAAAGTATTAGGGTAAATAAAAAGGTATTAACAGTATCAGTGTAAATACCAGTATTAGGTATTAACAGTATTCGGGTAAATACCAGTTAGGTATTAACAGTATCAGTGTAAATACCAGTATTAGGTATTAACAGGTTTGTAGATATTTTGGGGTATCAAATACCAGTATTAGGTATTAAAAGTATCAGGGTAAATACCAGGTATTAAGGTATTAAATTAGTTTAACAGTATCAGGTAAATACCAGTATTAGGTATTAACAGTATTCGGGTAAATACCAGTATTAGGTATTAACAGTATCAGGGTAAATTAGGTATTATTAAAACAGTATTAGGTATTAACAGTATTAGGGTAAATACCAGTATCAGGTATTAACAGTATTATACAGTATTAGGTATGAACAGTATCAGTGTAAATACCAGTATTAGGTATTAACAGTATTAGGGTAAATACCAGTATTAGGTATTAACAGTATCAGGGTAAATACCAGTATTAGGTATTAACAGTATTAGGGTAATACCAGTATTAGGTATTAACAGTATTAGGGTAAATACCAGTATTAGGTAATAACAGTATTAGGTATTAACAGTATTAGGTAATAACAGTATTAGGTATTAACAGTATTAGGTAAATACCAGTATTAGGTATTAACCGTATTAGGGTAAATACCAGTATTAGGTATTAACAGTATTAGGTAATAACAGTATTAGGTATTAACAGTATTAGGGTAAATACCAGTATTAGGTATTAACAGTATTAGGGTAAATACCAGTATTAGGTATTAACAGTATCAGGGTAAATACCAGTATTAGGTATTAACAGTATCAGGGTAAATACCAGTATTAGGTATTAACAGTATCAGGGTAAATACCAGTATTAGGTATTAACAGTATCAGGGTAAATACCAGTATTAGGTATTAACAGTATTAGGGTAAATACCAGTATTAGGTATTAACAGTATCAGGGTAAATACCAGTATTAGGTATTAACAGTATCAGGGTAAATACCAGTATTAGGTATTAACAGTATTAGGTATTAACAGTATCAGGGTAAATACCAGTATTAGGTATTAACAGTATCAGGGTAAATACCAGTATTAGGTATTAACAGTATCAGGGTAAATACCAGTATTAGGTATTAACAGTATCAGGGTAAATACCAGTATTAGGTATACTATTCATTTATTATGACAGATTCTCTGGACTGTATGTACTTCACCATTAAATGTTTATTTAGATTTTCATTTTTCTTTCACACATCAATGGCTGTTGATACAGTATGTTCAACCAATCGATTCACTCACTGTGGCTTTACAACCTCATATTAGATTGAACATTCAGGATTTCATTTGTTGGCTCAAAACTGATTACAAGAGAAGTAATTACTGTAAATGTCTTAAATATCATATTTCCAAATTCATACAACAAGTGATTCCTTACATATGTAGTGAGAAGCCATTCATTGGCATGGCATTAACATTAGGTCATTCAACAATCTTTAGCCACAAATTGAAATAGCAATTTTAACTTTCTGGTAGTGATACCCATTCACAAGCCAGGCACTAAACATTGACATAATAATATCGACACTTACTTCAATTGAAAGCTCGAAAGTGCACGCTTTCTGTATGCTAAACCTATAAATGAGTGCATTAGTGTTAGGTAGGTAGAAGAGACCTTTTCCAAGATTCCATGGAACCATAGAGGATGTTCCAGGTATGGAATGTTCCACTGTTAATAAGGGGTCCTCTTCTGAGAACACTGGGATGACAGGTTTATCCCATCACACCAGTTGCCCCCTTCGCTTGACTGATCCTGTTGTTGGCTGCACTTCCACGTGACTACTGTGTATGTTACTATTGTGTGTGTGTGTGTGTATCTATCTTTGTAGCCTAAATACACCCCCACATGCTAAGAGAGAGTGAGACTAGTATTCCATGCTGTTAGCTCACATTTAATCTGTCACAGTGTGTCCAGTGGAGAGCTCAGCTCATAGTCAGAGGTGACCTCTGCAAAAGGTATTGTTCTCTCCCAACGCCATGGGCCTGCTCTCCGTGGGTTGCTTTGACTTCTGTCAGTCAGACAGATGGGGCAGGGACTGGAACAGGGACAGGACAGACCTGTAGGACACTGTCCATCTATCGATAGAGGGTTATGTCGTACACAGGACTGTCCAATCTTTAGGGGTTTTACACTGTTCGTGTCGTTCAACCTAAACGTCACCTCTGGAGTCTGATAGGCTGATAGGTCAGAGTTCAGGTAGGCCTCATTGTGATGGGTCCCGTTAAAACCATCTCATATCAAGGATGCAATGGACAACAGCAAAATAGAGTCAACATGAGGAAACTGTAGCAATAAATATGTCTTGAGGAGAGAGGTGTAAAGTAGTCTGTGTTCACCACTGGGATATCTTCTGCAGTCCATTCCCCTGAAAACAGAAAAAGATGGAGAGATATTGTTAAAAAAACCCGATATAGACCTAATGTCATATAAATAGGCATAGTGTAATGACAGTGCTAACGCAATATGCATGTGGGGGAAAAAATAACTGAACTGAAAGAGTGGTCAAAGGAAAGGGCGTCAACACCGGGAAAAAGTCACAAACCCACAGGAAGAACGAAGCGAAAGAGACGACCGATCCAAAGCAATAAGAGAAACGGATGGATGGACAAAAAACTACCCGTCACACTCCGACCATAGTTTGTTTTGTATGTTTCTATGTTTTGTTTGGTCAGGGTGTGATCTGAGTGGGCATTCTATGTTGTGTGTCTAGTTTGTGTGTTTCTATGTTTTGTTTGGTCAGGGTGTGATCTGAGTGGGCATTCTATGTTGTGTGTCTAGTTTGTGTGTTTCTATGTTTTGTTTGGTCAGGGTGTCATCTGAGTGGGCATTCTATGTTGTGTGTCTGGTTTGTGTGTTTCTATGTTTTGTTTGGTCAGGGTGTGATCTGAGTGGGCATTCTATGTTGTGTGTCTATGTTTTGTTTGGTCAGGGTGTGATCTGAGTGGGCATTCTATGTTGTGTGTCTGGTTTGTATGTGTCTATGTTTTGTTTGGTCAGGGTGTGATCTGAGTGGGCATTCTATGTTGTGTGTCTGGTTTGTATGTGTCTATGTTTTGTTTGGTCAGGGTGTGATCTGAGTGGGCATTCTATGTTGTGTGTCTAGTTTGTGTGTTTCTATGTTTTGTTTGGTCAGGGTGTGATCTGAGTGGGCATTCTATGTTGTGTGTCTAGTTTGTGTGTGTCTATGTTTTGTTTGGTCAGGGTGTGATCTGAGTGGGCATTCTATGTTGTGTGTCTAGTTTGTGTGTTTCTATGTTTTGTTTGGTCAGGGTGTGATCTGAGTGGGCATTCTATGTTGTGTGTCTAGTTTGTGTGTTTCTATGTTTTGTTTGGTCAGGGTGTGATCTGAGTGGGCATTCTATGTTGTGTGTCTAGTTTGTGTGTTTCTATGTTTTGTTTGGTCAGGGTGTGATCTGAGTGGGCATTCTATGTTGTGTGTCTGGTTTGTATGTGTCTATGTTTTGTTTGGTCAGGGTGTGATCTGAGTAGGCATTCCATGTTGTGTGTCTAGTTTGTGTGTTTCTATGTTTTGTTTGGTCAGGGTGTGATCTGAGTGGGCATTCTATGTTGTGTGTCTGGTTTGTGTGTTTCTATGTTTTGTTTGGTCAGGGTGTGATCTGAGTGGGCATTCTATGTTGTGTGTCTAGTTTGTCTGTTTCTGTGTTTGGGCCTGATATGGTTCTCAATCAGAGGCAGGTGTTAGTCATTGTCTCTGATAGGGAACCATATTCAGGGAGCCTGTTTGGTGTTGGGGTTTGTGGGTGATTGTCTCCTGTGTCAGTGTTTGTTCTACACGGGACTGGTTCGGGTTTACACGTTTGTTGTTTTTGTAGTTTATTCATGTATATAGTTTTCTTATTAAAAACAAACATGAATTTCAACCACCCTGCATTTTGGTCCTCCTCTCCTTCGACGGAAGAATCCCGTTAAACAACCACATATTTCCGAGGAATGTAGAGATAGAAACCGTCCAATGAGACAAGACGACAGTTACAAGACCAGGAAGAAACTTAAGTGACAGGCTTGTCAAGGTGAAACGGAGACCGAGAAGGAATGCATTGTGATTGTGTGTGTTTACTGTATACAGTATCCACCTTTGTAGCCAAAATACCCCCCCCCCCCAATGCTAAGAGAGTGAGACGAGGACTGTATTTTCCACCATTCTCAGAGGAGAAGAGGAGAACAGATAGGGAGAGAGGTGAGGAGAATATGTCAGAGGACAGCGGGTACGAGTCCCAAATGGCACCCTATTCCCTATATAGTGCACTACTTTTGTCCAGGGCCCTGGTCAGAAGTAGCACTACGAAGGGAATAGGGTGCCATTTTGGAACGCATCACAGGGTCTTTCTATCTCCACCTACACTGTGGCCCTGCTGGGTCTGTGTGTCTGTTGTCTTGTCGGAGTGACCCGACAGGATACTGCCCCCGCTGTGGGCCACGGAGCTGTTGTTGGTGGAGGCTCGGGGGATGTGAGATATTTCCTGCTGCGACCAGAGATACACAAGGAACACAACATGCTCATCATGATCAATACGAAAGAGAACGGAAGAATATTTAAACACAATGGATATTAATAAATATCCCTCTCTCTTTTAATGAAATAATCGAAAAACACAACAAGAACCTGTGGCAGTGTGTGTGTCGCGCCCGTACGTGTGTGTGTGTGTGTGTGTGTGTGTGTGTCGCGCCCGTACGTGTGTGTGTGTGTGTGTCGCGCCCGTACGTGTGTGTGTGTGTGTCGCGCCCGTACGTGTGTGTGTGTGTCGCGCCCGTACGTGTGTGTGTGTGTGTGTCGCGCCCGTACGTGTGTGTGTGTGTGTGTGTCGCGCCCGTACGTGTGTGTGTGTGTGTGTCGCGCCCGTACGTGTGTGTGTGTGTGTCGTGCCCGTACGTGTGTGTGTGTGTCGTACGTGTGTGTGTGTGTGTGTCGCGCCCGTACGTGTGTGTGTGTGTGTGTGTGTGTCGCACCCGTGTGTGTGTGTGTCGCGCACGTACGTGTGTGTGTGTGTGTGTGTGTCGCGCCCGTACGTGTGTGTGTGTGTGTGTGTCGCGCCCGTACGTGTGTGTGTGTGTCGCGCCCCGTCGCGCCCGTGTGTGTGTGTGTGTCGCGCCCGTACGTGTGTGTGTGTGTGTGTCGCGCCCGTACTGTGTGTGTGTCGCGCCCGTGTGTGTGTGTGTGTCGCGCCCCGCGCCCGTACGTGTGTGTGTGTCGCGCCCGTACGTGTGTGTGTGTGTGTGTGTGTCGCGCCCGTACGTGTGTGTGTGTGTCGCGCCCGTGTGTGTGTGTGTGTGTCGCGCCCCGTACGTGTGTGTGTGTGTCGCACCCGTACGTGTGTGTGTGTGTGTGTCGCGCCCGTACGTGTGTGTGTGTGTGTCACGCCCCCGTGTGTGTGTGTGTGTGTGTGTGTGTGTGTGTGCGTGCCCGTACGTGTGTGTGTGTGTGTGTCGCGCCCCGTACGTGTGTGTGTGTGTCGCGCCCGTACGTGTGTGTGTGTGTGTCGCGCCCGTGTGTGTGTGTCGCGTGTGTGTGTGTGTCGCGCCCGTACGTGTGTGTGTGTGTCGCGCCCGTACGTGTGTGTGTGTGTGTGTGTCGCGCCCGTACGTGTGTGTGTGTGTGTGTCGCGCCCGTACGTGTGTGTGTGTCGCGCCCGCGTGTGTGTGTGTCGCGCCCGTACGTGTGTGTGTGTGTGTGTGTGTGCGCCCGTACGTGTGTGTGTGTGTGTCGCGCCCGTACGTGTGTGTGTGTGTGTGTGTCGCGCCCGTGTGTGTGTGTGTGTGTCGCGCCCGTACGTGTGTGTGTGTGTGTGTCGCGCCCGTGCGTGTGTGTGTGTCGCGCCCGTGTGTGTGTGTGTGTGTCGCGCCCGTACGTGTGTGTGTCGCGCCCGTGTGTGTGTGTGTGTGTCGCGCCCGTACGACGTGTGTGTGTGTGTGTGTGTGTCGCGCCCATACGTGTGTGTGTGTCGCGCCCGTACGTGTGTGTGTGTGTGCGCCCGTGTGTGTGTCGCGCCCGTACGTGTGTGTGTGTGTCGCGCCCGTACGTGTGTGTGTGTGTGTCGCGCCCGTACGTGTGTGTGTGTGTCGCCCGTACGTGTGTGTGTGTGTGTGTGCGCCCGCGTGTGTGTGTGTCGCGCCCGTACGTGTGTGTGTGTGTGTGTCGCGCCCGTACGTGTGTGTGTGTGTGTGTGTGTCGCGCCCATACGTGTGTGTGTGTCGCGCCCGTGTGTGTGTGTGTGTGTGTGTCGCGCCCGCGCCCGCGCCGTGTGTGTGTGTGTGTGTGTCGCGCCCGTACGTGTGTGTGTGTGTGTGTGGCGCGCGCGTACGTGTGTGTGTGTGTGTCGCGCCCATACGTGTGTGTGTGTGTGTCGCGCCCGTACGTGTGTGTGTGTGTGTGTGTCGCGCCCGTACGTGTGTGTGTGTTTGTGTGCCGCGCCCGTACGTGTGTGTGTGTGTGTGTGTGTGTCGCGCCCGTACATGTGTGTGTATGTGTGTGTCGCGCCCGTACATGTGTGTGTGTGTCGCGCCCGTGCCGCGCCCGTACGTGTGTGTGTGTGTGTGTGTCGCGCCCGTACGTGTGTGTGTGTGTGTGTGCCGCATGTGTGTGTGTGTCGCGCCCGTACGTGTGTGTGTGTGTGTGTCGCGCCCCGTGTGTGTGTGTGTGTGTGTGTGTGTGTCGCGCCCGTACATGTGTGTGTATGTGTGTGTCGCGCCCGTACATGTGTGTGTGTGTCGCGCCCGTACGTGTGTGAGTGTGTGTGTCGCGCCCGTACATGTGTGTGTGTGTGCATGGACAAAGTACTCACATTCCCCATTCCCCTGCTGATGAGAGCCAGCTCAGTGGGCTGGTAGACAGAATGGTGGCTCTGACCACTATAGCCGCTGTATGGAGACACAACTTTGGGACCTGCGAGGGAAAATAACAAGAAATTCCACTCCACAACATTAGATCCCAATCACACACTGAGTGTCTTTCAATGACATAGACTGACCCAGGTGAATCCAGGTGAAAGCAATGATCCCTTATTGATGACACTTGTTAAATCCACTTCAAAATCAGTGTAGATGAAGGGGAGGAGACAGGTTGTGGAATGATTTTTAAGCCTTGAGACAATTGAGACATGGATTGTGTATATGTGTCTCTCAGAGGGTGAATGGACAAGACAAAAGACAAAATGTGTGCCTTTGAACGGGGAATGTCAAGAACTGCAACGCTGCTGGGTTTTTCACACTCAACAGCTTCCTGTGTGTATCAACAATGGCCCACCACCCAAAGGACATTCAGTCAACTGGACAAAACCGTGGGAAGCATTTGGGTCAACATGAGCCAGCATCCCTGTCAACATGGGCCAGCATCCCTGTCAACATGGGCCAGCATCCCTGTCAACATGGGCCAGCATCCCTGTCAACATGGGCCAGCATCCCTGTCAACATGGGCCAGCATCACTGTCAACATGGGCCAGCATCCCTGTGGAACGCTTTCGACACGTGTAGAGTCCATGACCCGACGAACTGAGGCTGTGCTGATAGCAAAAGGGGTT
Source organism: Oncorhynchus keta (assembly GCF_023373465.1). Taxonomy (NCBI): domain Eukaryota; kingdom Metazoa; phylum Chordata; class Actinopteri; order Salmoniformes; family Salmonidae; genus Oncorhynchus; species Oncorhynchus keta. The sequence continues at coordinate 11,609,623 of NC_068444.1, read as the reverse complement.
GCAACTCAATATTAGGAAGCTGTTCCTAATGTTTCGCACACTCAGTGTTTATGTCGGGACAATGGGATACTTTTTTTATATCATCACGTTTTCAAATCCTAAATCTCAATCAAATCCACGTAGTCAGACATTCACGGGCGCATTCAAGCAGTATCCTCTGGGTATTCAGTGTTCCCAAGCAACCAGTCATAGTAGCTTGTTCTATTCAACCACCATGACAAGATAATAAACAACAGACGCAGGCGATAAGTCTATTATCTCCGCTGTGCAGTCAAATGTGCAGTCCTCTATAAAGGTAGGATGGATAATGCTTGGTTAATGTGAGAGACATTTTAGTTTTCCCCCCAGGTGGAATTGCCTGGTCCTCCCTGTGAAATATCTGCCTTCCATGACACTGTTGCCACACCTTGTTTGCTATTGAGACAGCACGGTAACGCAAACACAAACAGTGATGTTGGGGCAAGCTGACAAGTGTGTGTTTGTGTGTGTATGTGTCAGTGTTTGTGTATGCATGGTATACTGGTTATGTCACTGCTTTGTCTTGGACATCTACATCCCATTGAGTCACCTGGTAGACCAGTGGGAATGGAATATATGTGTGGGAGAGAGAGAGGATTTGGTTGGTTAAATGTTTAAATAAGTCCTCAGGATATACAAAGACAATGAAGGACTTTTTCTGGTTTCATAGCTCTCTGTCATCACGACAGATATCATCCTTCGGTTCTCAGTCTCTCCCAGAAAAGGTTGATTAGTTTTTAAAAACAAACATAATTTTCCTGTTAATATTTAATAATAGTTAAATATGAATATCAAATCGCCAAAAATGGATATGTTATTTTTGGTCAAAACATGTTCTCACTTCATTATTAGTTTGCTGTGGCAACTGATGTGTCAGAGGCCAGAGAGCAGAGGGCTCATTATATTTTTGTTCCTTTTATTTGATCAAACATGCTTCTCCACTCAGTATAAACTGACTAAACACTGTGTGTGTTCTGATACTGTATTGATATGTTCCCAGACTTTGGGCAACGTGCCGGAACATTGGTACATTGTGGGAGGCCAAAATCAAATCAAATCTAACCTGTCTGTCTAGAGACGAGTCACCTGGTGCCAGCTGATCTCAACAGACCAGGACATACAGTAGGTTAACCTCAGTCAGGACAGAGCTGCTAACTCATGTGGCGCCATCCGCATTAACACGTGCTATTATCCCTCCCTCCCACTCTGACCTAAACCATTGCCTGCATCCCAAATGGCCCCCTATTCCCTATAAAGTGCACTACTTTTGACCAGTGCCTTTGGTCAAATGTAGTGCCCTATATAGGAAACAGGGTGCCATTTGGTTGTGATGAGGTGAGGCCAGGGCAAGCCGAGGGCAGGTGGAGCAGCATCAAAGAGATAGAGTGGGAGGGGAGAGGAGAGGCGAGGCGAGGCGAGGAGAGGAGAGGAGAGGAAAGGAAAGGAGAGGAGAGGAAAGGAGAGGAGAGGCGAGGAGAGGAGAGGAGAGGAGAGGAGAGGCGAGGGAGGAGAGGAGAGGAGAGGGAGAGGAGAGGAGAGGAGAGGAGAGGAGAGGAGAGGAGAGGAGAGGAGAGGAGAGGAGACAGTGTCCTGTCTGGCTGTGCTGCAGCCTGCGAGATCAGATTCTGGTCGCCAATAGGATAAAAACCACATCAGCATATCAAATTCTTTAAGGTATGCAGATTGTACTGTATACTGGATGTGAAATTCAGTACTGTTTCAATGATATTCATTGAGCTTTTCTTGTCCATCTCGCAGTTTATTTTCAACTTATTGTTTTGGAAGATATTTTATTTCAGACTCGGGGGTCATTGAAAAAAAGTACATTGGAATATGAACAAATAAACTGTAGAGTTTATTGTAGATTGTTACATGTAGACAACAATGTTATTTCATTCACGTGTCTGACTATACGTACGAAAGCCCCATACCCTCCTGAACCTGCTGACAAGCCCCATACCCTCCTGAACCTGCTGACAAGCCCCATACCCTCCTGAACCTGCTGACAAGCCCCATACCCTCCTGAACCTGCTGACAAGCCCCATACCTTCCTGAACCTGCTGACAAGCCCCATACCCTCCTGAACCTGCTGACAAGCCCCATACCCTCCTGAACCTGCTGACAAGCCCCATACCCTCCTGAACCTGCTGACAAGCCCCATACCCTCCTGAACCTGCTGACAAGCCCCATACCCTCCTGAACCTGCTGACAAGCCCCATACCTTCCTGAACCTGCTGACAAGCCCCATACCCTCCTGAACCTGCTGACAAGCCCCATACCCTCCTGAACCTGCTGACAAGCCCCATACCCTCCTGAACCTGCTGACAAGCCCCATACCCTCCTGAACCTGCTGACAAGCCCCATACCCTCCTGAACCTGCTGACAAGCCCCATACCCTCCTGAACCTGCTGACAAGCCCCATACCTTCCTGAACCTGCTGACAAGCCCCATACCCTCCTGAACCTGCTGACAAGCCCCATACCCTCCTGAACCTGCTGACAAGCCCCATACCCTCCTGAACCTGCTGACAAGCCCCATACCTTCCTGAACCTGCTGACAAGCCCCATACCCTCCTGAACCTGCTGACAAGCCCCATACCTTCCTGAACCTGCTGACAAGCCCCATACCTTCCTGAACCTGCTGACAAGCCCCATACCTTCCTGAACCTGCTGACAAGCCCCATACCTTCCTGAACCTGCTGACAAGCCCCATACCCTCCTGAACCTGCTGACAAGCCCTATACCTTCCTGAACCTGCTGACAAGCCCCATACCTTCCTGAACCTGCTGACAAGCCCCATACCTTCCTGAACCTGCTGACAAGCCCCATACCCTCCTGAACCTGCTGAACCTCCCCTTTCTAATGGTTAAGTGTGTTAGATATATTAGATATTTTAGATGTATCAGAGGTGTTAGATATTTTAGATATATTAGATGTATGTAATGTGCCAGATATATTAGATATATTAGACATATATATATTAGATATATTAGATATATTAACTGTATGTAATGTGCCAGATATATTAGATATATTAGATATATTAGATATATTAACTGTATGTAATGTGCTAGCAAATGGAGAAAACATCCTGGTATGTCGTGAAGTGTACTTATTAGTGAAGCCAGGTCATTTATGTGGGTCACCAAGAGTGTGTGTGTGTGTGCTGTACAGTATATGTGTGTGTGTGTACACGTTACAGTGTGTGTGTGTGTACGGTACAGTATGTGTGTGTGTATGTGTACGGTACTGTGTGCGTGTGTGGCTACATACCGAAGTTGGGCTCATCCATAGAGAAAGCCTTGTTCTCCATAAACATGCTCTGGGCTCCTTGCTCCCTCAGGATATTCTCATAGCCCACACCTCTGCTCAGGTCCTCTCCGAACCCTGGCGCGCCCCCCTCCTCTTCCCCAGTCAGAGAGCATATCTCTGGGATGGTGTAGAGGATCAGGAACACCCAGGCGTTGCTGACCAGGGCGATGGCCAGGGTAGGGTCATCCCAGCTGGGTCCGCCGGTCCCCAGGTTCCCCCAGACGTACATGGTGATCCAGGCCACCCAGATGAACACAGAGAGGAGACCCGTGACGAGGATGAAGGCTCCCTCCTTGCGCCACTGTTTGTATTTCCCGCACAGGATGGGTAAGGAAGCCACTATGACAGCTAGGAGAAGATTCAATACGTAGATCAGCGCCATGACAAAGTCCCAGTTGGCGATGTTACAAGGCACGTCTGTGGCTGTGCCAAGTGCTACCCCTGTAGCGTTGAGTACCATGAGAGGATATTGAACCACAGTGATGATCAGCCACTCCGTGTTGATGACCACCTCCACCAGCCAGAGTCCCAGGGCTCCCAGACACAGCACTGAGGCCCGGGGCCCCCGATCTCCCCTGCGGGCCAGGAGGTTCAGCTTCACACACTGCATGAGAAGACATGCGAAGCACCCGGCGAACAGCACCCCGAAGAGGAAGCGGCGCGAAGCACAGGTGGCGAAGTCCTTCCCTACGATGAAGGAGAAGGTGAGGCAGAAGAGGCCCAGGGTACTGATCAGGAAGCAGGCATGGAGGCCCACTGAGCACATCCTATTCTTGTCTGTGATGAAGGGCAGGCTGGCCAGGAGGACGATGAAGAGGACGATGGAGACCAGCACGCCGGCCGCTGCCAACGCTTCCAGCACGATGCCCCATACGGCACTGAGGTCACACAGGCTGTAGTACAGGGAGCCTACGTTGGAGCCACACCCACTTGGGGTCACACTGGCAGCCATCGAGACAGGGAAAGACCAGAGAGTGATGACGGTCGGGACTAGGAGATGAAGTCTCTGGAGTGTGTGGTCCATGTTGTTGGGCAGCACCTGTTGACACAGAGATAGAAGGAGAGACTCAGTAGGTTGGCATATGAGAAGGTTCTTAAGAGGGAGAAGAGAGAAACCAGGGTCGTTGTCATACATTAAAGAGTCACTCGTGAAACACCCAAGCAGGTAAACATGAGTCAAGAGCAAACAGAAAACATTATCCTGTAATCAGGATGTAACGGCGTATACCCACTTTACACAAACAACAGATGGAAAGATTTGATTTCTGATTAAAATGGCTTAGATGTTAATTTTTACAACTTTGTTCTATGTAAAAATACCAGAGCCTATACTAGAGGTACCAGAGCCTATACCAGAGGTACCAGAGCCTATACCAGAGGTACCAGAGCCTATACCAGAGGTACCAGAGGTAACAGAGCCTATACCAGAGGTATCAGAGCCTATACCAGAGGTACCAGAGGTACCAGAGCCTATACCAGAGGTACCAGAGCCTATACCAGAGGTACCAGAGCCTATACCAGAGGTACCAGAGCCTATACCAGAGGTACCAGAGGTACCAGAGCCTATACCAGAGGTACCAGAGCCTATACCAGAGGTACCAGAGCCTATACCAGAGGTACCAGAGCCTATACCAGAGGTACCAGAGCCTATACCAGAGGTACCAGAGGTACCAGAGGTACCAGAGCCTATACCAGAGGTACCAGAGCCTATACCAGAGGTACCAGAGCCTATACCAGAGGTACCAGAGGTACCAGAGCCTATACCAGTACCAGAGCCTATACCAGAGGTACCAGAGCCTATACCAGAGGTACCAGAGCCTATACCAGAGGTACCAGAGCCTATACCAGAGGTACCAGAGCCTAGCCTATACCAGAGGTACCAGAGCCTATACCAGAGGTACCAGAGCCTATACCAGAGGTACCAGAGCCTATACCAGAGGTACCAGAGGTACCAGAGCCTATACCAGAGGTACCAGAGCCTATACCAGAGGTACCAGAGGTACCAGAGCCTATACCAGAGGTACCAGAGCCTATACCAGAGGTACCAGAGCCTATACCAGAGGTACCAGAGCCTATACCAGAGGTACCAGAGCCTATACCAGAGCCTATACCAGAGGTACCAGAGCCTATACCAGAGGTACCAGAGCCTATACCAGAGGTACCAGAGCCTATACCAGAGGTACCAGAGGTACCAGAGCCTATACCAGAGGTACCAGAGCCTATACCAGAGGTACCAGAGGTACCAGAGCCTATACCAGAGGTACCAGAGCCTATACCAGAGGTACCAGAGCCTATACCAGAGGTACCAGAGCCTATACCAGAGGTACCAGAGGTACCAGAGCCTATACCAGAGGTACCAGAGCCTATACCAGAGGTACCAGAGCCTATACCAGAGGTACCAGAGCCTATACCAGAGGTACCAGAGGTACCAGAGCCTATACCAGAGGTACCAGAGCCTATACTAGAGGTACCAGAGGTACCAGAGCCTATACCAGAGGTACCAGAGCCTATACCAGAGGTACCAGAGCCTATACCAGAGGTACCAGAGCCTATACCAGAGGTACCAGAGCCTATACCAGAGGTACCAGAGGTACCAGAGCCTATACCAGAGGTACCAGAGCCTATACCAGAGGTACCAGAGGTACCAGAGCCTATACCAGAGGTACCAGAGCCTATACCAGAGGTACCAGAGCCTATACCAGAGGTACCAGAGGTACCAGAGCCTATACCAGAGGTACCAGAGCCTATACCAGAGGTACCAGAGGTACCAGAGCCTATACCAGAGGTACCAGAGCCTATACCAGAGGTACCAGAGCCTATACCAGAGGTACCAGAGCCTATACCAGAGGTACCAGAGGTACCAGAGCCTATACCAGAGGTACCAGAGCCTATACCAGAGGTACCAGAGGTACCAGAGCCTATACCAGAGGTACCAGAGCCTATACCAGAGGTACCAGAGCCTATACCAGAGGTACCAGAGCCTATACCAGAGGTACCAGAGGTAACAGAGCCTATACCAGAGGTATCAGAGCCTATACCAGAGGTACCAGAGCCTATACCAGAGGTACCAGAGGTACCAGAGCCTATACCAGAGGTACCAGAGCCTATACCAGAGGTACCAGAGCCTATACCAGAGGTACCAGAGCCTATACCAGAGGTACCAGAGGTACCAGAGGTACCAGAGGTACCAGAGCCTATACCAGAGGTACCAGAGCCTATACCAGAGGTACCAGAGGTACCAGAGCCTATACCAGAGGTACCAGAGCCTATACCAGAGGTACCAGAGGTACCAGAGCCTATACCAGAGGTACCAGAGCCTATACCAGAGGTACCAGAGCCTATACCAGAGGTACCAGAGCCTATACCAGAGGTACCAGAGGTACCAGAGCCTATACCAGAGGTACCAGAGCCTATACCAGAGGTACCAGAGCCTATACCAGAGGTACCAGAGGTACCAGAGCCTATACCAGAGGTACCAGAGCCTATACCAGAGGTACCAGAGGTACCAGAGCCTATACCAGAGGTACCAGAGCCTATACCAGAGGTACCAGAGCCTATACCAGAGGTACCAGAGCCTATACCAGAGGTACCAGAGCCTATACTAGAGGTACCAGAGCCTATACCAGAGGTACCAGAGCCTATACTAGAGGTACCAGAGCCTATACCAGAGGTACCAGAGCCTATACCAGAGGTACCAGAGCCTATACCAGAGGTACCAGAGCCTATACCAGAGGTACCAGAGGTATTTCTGAAGCTGGCATGCATCCAAGCACTTTTTGAGAATCATTGATAAGACTTTAAAAACAAATATAGAGTGAGTCCACCGTGTCAGCATGATAACACTTAGGAATGTCAGTTGAAACACTCTTTTACGGTCAGAGGACACAGTATAGTACAGCACACACACACACACACACACACACACACACACACACACACACACACACACACACACACACACACACACACACACACACACACACACACACACACACACACACACACACACACACACACACACACACACACACACACACACACACACCAAATAAATTCACTCACAAGATACCACACATACTATACACACAGTGTACAAACCCCCCCTCCCAATTGATCAGGGCATGGACTCTAAGAGGTGTGGAAAGCATTCCACAGGGATGTTGACTCACAGTTGTGTCAAGTTGGCTAAATGTCCTTTGGGTGGAGGACCATTCTTGATACACACGGGAAACTGTTGAGGGTGAAAAACCCAGCAACGTTGCCGTTCCTGACACACTCAAACCTGTGTGCCTGGCACCTACTGCCATACCCCGTTCAATGGCACTTACATCTTTTGTCTTACCCATTCACACGTACACAATCCATGGTTCAATGCTTAATAAGGGAACACTAGTCACATTGATAATGTTTAAATAATGTTTACACACCACTTTATTCATCTCATATGAATATACTGTTTTCTATTCTACTGTATTTCAGTCAATGCCATGCTGACATTGCTCGATCTAATAATTTATATATTTCTTAATTGTATTCTTTTACTTTTAGATTAATGTGTATTGTTGTGAATTGTTTTTTAGATATTACTGCACTGTTGGAGCTAGGAACACAAGCATTTCGCTACACGCGCAATAACATCTGCTAAATATGTGTATGTGACCAATACAATTTGATTTGATTTGGTTATGAAATGTCTGCTAGGTGTAATGTAATTTGACGGGGACAGAGAGAAATGGCATGGCACAGCATTCAAACAAGTCTGGTCTACTGTAGGGATGCTTATTTTCAAAAAAGTTGGCGGTTGTTTAGATGAGTTTGACAAACTCATCACAAGGGCAAATCTTGGTCTTAAAATAGAAGCTTTAAAAAGGCTCATGGCACATAATCTCAAATTCAAGTTATAGTTGGAGCAATGCATGTCCACTGAGTGTACAAAACATTAGGAACACGTGCTCTTTCCATGACATAGGCTGACCAGGTGAATCCAGGTGAAAGTTATGATCACCTATTTGATGACACTTGTTAAATACACTTCAATCAGTGTAGATGAAGGGAAGGGGACAGGTTGAAGAAGGATGTTTAAAAAAGGATCAGACCCTTTTTTTCCCTTCAAATGTAGCCTAAAATGACCTACCCAAATCTAACTGCCCGTAGCTCAGGACCTGAAGCAAGGATGTGCATATTCTGGACACCATTTGAAAGGAAACACTTTGAAGTTTGTGGAAATGTGAAATGAATGTAGAAGAATATAACAATAGATCTGGTGAAAGATAATACGAAGAAGAAAAAAAAGGTCACAATGATTTATTACAGGTTAGACGCAATTTCAATTGTGGCCACTAGATGGCAACAGTGTATGTGCAACGTGTTAGACTGATCCAATGAACCATTGCATTTCTGTTCAAAATGTTGTATCAAGTCTGCCCAAATACGCCAAATTTGTTAATTGATAGATTTTCAAGTTCATAACTGTGCACTCTCCTCAAACAATAGCATGGTATTATTTCACTGTCATAGCGACTGTAAATTGGACAGTGCAGTTAGATTAACAAGGATTTAAGCTTTCTGCCCATATCAAATATGTTGATGTCCTGGGAAATGTTCTTGTTACTTACAACCTCATGCTAATCACATTAGCCTACGTTAGCTCAACTGTCCCGCGAGGTGGGGTGGGGGTGGGGGGATCATGTAGAGGTTAAAGTGGCCAGTAATTCCAAGTCTATGTATATAGGGCAGCAGCCTCTAAGGTGCAGGGTTGCGTAACCAAGTGGGAGCCGGCTCGTGATGGCTATTTAACAGTCGGATGGCCTTGAGATAGAAGCTGTTTTTCAGTCTCTCGGTCACAGCTTTGAGGCACCTTTACTGACCTCGCCTTCTGGATGATAGCGGGGTGAACAGGTCGTGGCTCGGGTGGTTGATATCCTTGATGATCTTTTTGGCCTTCCTGTGACATTGGGTGCCATAGGTGTCCTGGAGGGCAGGTAGTGTGCCCCCGATGATGCGTTGGGCAGACCACACCACCCTCTGGAGAGCCCTGCAGTTGCGGGTGGTGCAGTTGCCGTACCAGGTGGTGATACAGCCCGACAGGATGTTCTCAATTGCGCATCTGTAAAAGTTTGTGAGGATTTTAGGGGCCAAGCCAAATTTCTTCAGCCTCCTGAGGTTGAAAAGGCGCTGTTGCATCTTCTTCACCTCACTGTGTATGGTGATGAATCATTTCAGATCGTCAATGATGTGTACGCTGAGGAACTCAAAGCTTTCCACCTTCACTGCGGTCCCCTCGATGTGGATAGGGGGTGTGCTCCCTCTGCTGTTTCCTGAAGTTCACGATCAGCTCCTTTGTTTTGTTGACGTTGAGAGAGAGAGAGGTTATTTTCCTGGCACCACTCTCCCAGGGCCCTCACCTCCTCCCTTGATGGTGTTGTTGTGGTGGCAAATGCTGTTCAGTTTCCTGCCATGAAGCCACTGCTCAGCCGTAAGAGAGACATCGTTCTTTCTGTATTTCCATGTGCCTTAATTCAATAACCCTCATGTAATACCATTTTCTTGGCAATTCTGCCAATAATGTAACTAAGTTAGTGTTGGGCACTAGGGAGTAAGTAGCAAAACAGGTAGTCAATTGTTTGTGGTGGGAGGAAGTATGGAGAGCCAATAGTTGAGATCTTATCACACATATAAACAAGTATATAGGCATAGACACACACACAGAAACTAAAAGAGCGAGTCAAGGTCTCGGTGGCATGCAGTAACCAAACAAAAACCCATGGATATGTTAACCCAGGGGTTCTCAATATATGTTAACCCAGGGGTTCTCAATATATGTTAACCCAGGGGTTCTCAATATATGTTAACCCAGGGGTTCTCAATATATGTTAACCCAGGGGTTCTCAATGTATGTTAACCCAGGGGTTCTCAATATATGTTAACCCAGGGGTTCTCAATGTATGTTAACCCAGGGGTTCTCAATATATGTTAACCCAGGGGTTCTCAATATATGTTAACCCAGGGGTTCTCAATATATGTTAACCCAGGGGTTCTCAATATATGTTAACCCAGGGGTTCTCAATATATGTTAACCCAGGGGTTCTCAATATATGTTAACCCAGGGGTTCTCAATATATGTTAACCCAGGGGTTCTCAATATATGTTAACCCAGGGGTTCTCAATATATGTTAACCCAGGGTTCTCAATATATGTTAACCCAGGGTTCTCAATATATGTTAACCCAGGGGTTCTCAATATATTAACCCAGGGTTCTCAATGTATGTTAACCCAGGGGTTCTCAATATATGTTAACCCAGGGGTTCTCAATATATGTTAACCCAGGGGTTCTCAATATATGTTAACCCAGGGGTTCTCAATATATGTTAACCCAGGGGTTCTCAATATATGTTAACCCAGGGGTTCTCAATATATGTTAACCCAGGGGTTCTCAATGTATGTTAACCCAGGGGTTCTCAATATATGTTAACCCAGGGGTTCTCAATGTATGTTAACCCAGGGGTTCTCAATATATGTTAACCCAGGGGTTCTCAATATATGTTAACCCAGGGGTTCTCAATGTATGTTAACCCAGGGGTTCTCAATGTATGTTAACCCAGGGGTTCTCAATATATGTTAACCAAGGGGTTCTCAATGTATGTTAACCAATGGGTTCTCAATATATGTTAACCAAGGGGTTCTCAATGTATGTTAACCCAGGGGTTCTCAATGTATGTTAACCCAGGGGTTCTCAATGTATGTTAACCCAGGGGTTCTCAATATATGTTAACCCAGGGGTTCTCAATGTATGTTAACCCATGGGTTCTCAATGTATGTTAACCCAGGGGTTCTCAATATATGTTAACCAAGGGGTTCTCAATATATGTTAACCAAGGGGTTCTCAATGTATGTTAACCCAGGGGTTCTCAATGTATGTTAACCCAGGGGTTCTCAATGTATGTTAACCCAGGGGTTCTCAATATATGTTAACCCAGGGGTTCTCAATATATGTTAACCCAGGGGTTCTCAATGTATGTTAACCCAGGGGTTTCTCAATGTATGTTAACCCAGGGGTTCTCAATGTGGGGATAGCGTCTTCGTTCTCGATTCTGGGTAAAAAGTATCTTATGTCTGTGTCCAGTCGCAGGTGGTTCTACACAAAACCAGTGAAAACCCAGAAAGATAGAACGGGAAGCTCTGACAAATAACTCCACAGAATATCACTCTTTCAAACCAATTAAACCAAAAGTAAAATACCCCCAAAAAATGAAACATAAGAATGTGAAGCATAGAAATAGTGCACATAGAACAGATTTACCGAATGACAGATTTATAACTCACATTTCTATGTGAATATGGTGGGGTCACCCCAAAAGTTACATATTGCAGTTTAAATGTATGTTTTATGAGATGTTTTTTCTCAATGTGGGGCGGCAGAGTAGCCTAGTGGTTAGAGTGTAGGGGCGGTAGGGTAGCCTAGTGGTTAGAGTGTAGGGACGGTAGGGTAGCCTAGTGGTTAGAGTGTAGGGACGGTAGGGTAGCCTAGTGGTTAGAGTGTGGGACGGTAGGGTAGCCTAGTGGTTAGAGTGTAGGGACGGTAGGGTAGCCTAGTGGTTAGAGTGTAGGGACGGCAGAGTAGCCTAGTGGTTAGAGTGTAGGGACGGTAGAGTAGCCTAGTGGTTAGAGTGTAGGGACGGTAGAGTAGCCTAGTGGTTAGAGTGTAGGGACGGTAGAGTAGCCTAGTGGTTAGAGTGTAGGGACGGTAGGGTAGCCTAGTGGTTAGAGTGTAGGGACGGTAGGGTAGCCTAGTGGTTAGAGTGTAGGGACGGCAGGGTAGCCTAGTGGTTAGAGCATTGGACTAGTAACTGGAAGGTTGCAAGTCAAATCCCTGAGCTGACAAGGTACAAATATGCTGTTCTTCCCCTGAACAGGCAGTTAACCCACTGTTCCTAGGCCATCATTGAAAATAAGAATTTGTTCTTAACTGACTTGCCTAGTTAAATAAATAAAAAATAATAAATCCCTTCCTGCATAAGGAACCAGCACTACAGAATCGGGCAGAGTAATTAGAATTGTATTTAGTTTCTGGCAGACTATTCCGTTTTTTTTTGCAAGCTGATTCCTAGCAACGCTCGTGTGTAAATAGCGTTGCTAAAAACAGATAAGCGGATCCCTGAGGCTCAATTATAGGCTTTTAACCAAATATTAAATATTTATATTTTTGGGAACAAAAAAGTCATAGTCTATGTATTTGGAGTGTAACTATTAGACCGTGCGTAGTCGCTGTACCCCCACTACCTCTTTTCACTATGAAATAAATCTGTAGAGGACCTTACCTTCGGGTGTCTGATCAGTGTTTTGTTCTTGGTGGTCTTTGATAATGTCGCTATTCGTTCACCTGTTCTAAGCCACAACGATAGAAAACGCGCTCAACATCGTCTCCAGGTAGCCTATCCAGTGGGTTAAAAGGTAATAGCTCTTTTGAAAATGTCGTGTATATTCCGTTTCTAGTTGTTTTTAAATGAGCCCTTATGACACTGCACTCACTGCTTTTAGTTAAAATGTTGAAATATTGAAATCAGGGTTGGATCTCACAAAAGTAGGCGACTAGTGCTGAAGTCCTGTGGCTGTGATGTGGACAGAGGAGCGATTGGTCCCTGGATAGCGACTGCCTCTCTCTCGCACACACACACACACACGCCTTCTCTCTCTCTCTCTTGCGCGCGCACACACACACACACTATTTTGATGAATAGCCTACTAACAGGGTAGGGTTGGAGAACAGTTAGTGTTACTCTAAATTGAATAATACAAGTCACGTTTGTCTTTTTAATTAAGCAGGGATGAAAGGTGTCTAGTTCGAATAATTAAATAGTTAATAGCACAGGAAGTAGCTCACAAGGTTTTGCGCGCCTCTAGTGCGCTCTCTGTCCCAGCTGCTCCATTTGACCGAGGTGAGTCGAACATAATGTATCTTTGTCATTGGGTCATCAAGACTAGAAATAGACCATTGTACATAAAGTAGTCGATATATTCGTGCCTTTCCTCAGATCATGTATAGTCTATGATGAAATATATAGGCACCCCCAATGTGTCAATAGCCTAGCTGTGCATCTGCACACACACTGTTAAGAGAGAAATCTGTATTTCATCAGAGGAGGAATGAGGAGACACCTGGTGGCAGTGCAGCTCTTACCAGACTACTAGTCCAACTGTTGATCACTTTGACATCAGAGACACCTGGTGGCAGTGCAGCTCTTACCAGACTACTAGTCCAACTGTTGATCACTTTGACATCAGAGACACAGGATGGTAGTGCACTCCATGTAGGCTACTAGTTAACATGTCACATGGGAGGCTACTAGTTAACGTGTCACATGGGAGGCTACTAGTTAACGTGTCACATGGGAGGCTACTAGTTAACATGTCACATGGGAGGCTACTAGTTAACATGTCACATGGGAGGCTACTAGTTAACATGTCACATGGGAGGCTACTAGTTAACGTGTCACATGGGAGGCTACTAGTTAACATGTCACATGGGAGGCTACTAGTTAACGTGTCACATGGGAGGCTACTAGTTAACTTATCACACATGGAACGCTACTAGTTAACTTATCACACATGGAACGCTACTAGTTAACTTATCACACATGGAAAGCTACTAGTTAACTTATCACACATGGAAGGCTACTAGTTAACTTATCACACATGGAAAGCTACTAGTTAACTTATCACACATGGGAGGCTACTAGTTAACTTATCACACATGGAAGACTACTAGTTAACTTATCACACATGGGAGGCTACTAGTTAACTTATCACACATGGAAGACTACTAGTTAACTTATCACACATGGAAGGCTACTAGTTAACTTATCACACATGGAAGACTACTAGTTAACTTATCACACATGGAAGACTACTAGTTAACTTATCACACATGGAACGCTACTAGTTAACTTATCACACATGGAACGCTACTAGTTAACTTATCACACATGGGATGCTACTAGTTAACTTATCACACATGGAACGCTACTAGTTAACTTATCACACATGGAACGCTACTAGTTAACTTATCACACATGGAACGCTACTAGTTAACTTATCACACATGGAAGGCTACTAGTTAACTTATCACACATGGAAAGCTACTAGTTAACTTATCACACATGGAAGGCTACTAGTTAACTTATCACACATGGAAAGATACTAGTTAACTTATCACACATGGAAAGCTACTAGTTAACTTATCACACATGGAAGGCTACTAGTTAACTTATCACACATGGAAAGCTACTAGTTAACTTATCACACATGGAAGGCTACTAGTTAACTTATCACACATGGAAGACTACTAGTTAACTTATCACACATGGAAGACTACTAGTTAACTTATCACACATGGAAGACTACTAGTTAACTTATCACACATGGAACAATACTAGTTAACTTATCACACATGGAACGCTACTAGTTAACTTATCACACATGGAACGCTACTAGTTAACTTATCACACATGGAACGCTACTAGTTAACTTATCACACATGGAACGCTACTAGTTAACTTATCACACATGGAACGCTACTAGTTAACTTATCACACATGGAAAGCTACTAGTTAACTTATCACACATGGAAGGCTACTAGTTAACTTATCACACATGGAAAGCTACTAGTTAACTTATCACACATGGAAGGCTACTAGTTAACTTATCACACATGGAAAGCTACTAGTTAACTTATCACACATGGGAGGCTACTAGTTAACTTATCACACATGGAAGACTACTAGTTAACATATCACACATGGAAGGCTACTAGTTAACTTATCACACATGGAAGACTACTAGTTAACTTATCACACATGGGAGGCTACTAGTTAACTTATCACACATGGAAGACTACTAGTTAACATATCACACATGGAAGGCTACTAGTTAACTTATCACACATGGAAGACTACTAGTTAACTTATCACACATGGAAGACTACTAGTTAACTTATCACACATGGAAGACTACTAGTTAACTTATGGAAAGCTATTGGCTTTTTTTCACCCATTGGCTTTTGATTGTGATAATACCATTAGTTTGGTCTCACATATAAACAGTCAAAACACCTCTCCCATCCTGATGTGTAAAAAACATGTTTTTAAAACATCTGTTGTCTGATATTCTACCTTGTCTCCATGCTCTGTCCAGCAGTTCACGCCACAATGAAACACTAAAGGTGGCTGCTGAAAGACAAATTGAAGAATATGTTTGATTCTGGTTTCTTTCCTCGTGTGGTTGTTGTTGCCGTTGCCCATGTGACAATGTCATTTCATCCAAAAATACATCACCTGGCAATACCTGATGTCAGTTGTGGGGCAGGTAAGCCTACAGTAAGTTTATGAATGTCACAAATGGGCAGGACTGGTGACAGACACCAATTGACATAGAGTTGTAGTCAACCTTTAGTAGTCAATTGGAATGCCCTTTTTTTTATGTCAATCTTGCCTTTTTTTATGGTTTTCTATTTGACTTCCATAGTTGGTGTCTACAGTTGGCTATCATGTGAAACTGAATTTATACCTGTGAGTGTTGAAAGAAGTACTCGTTTAACCTGCTACCACCCGGTTACTCATCCCTGCACCTTAGAGGCTGCTGCCCTATGTACATAGACATGGAATCACTGGTCACTTTAATAATGGAACACTGGTCACTTTAATAATGGAACACTGGTCACTTTAATAATGGAACACAGGTCACTTTAATAATGGAACACAGGTCACTTTAATAATGGAACACTGGTCACTTTAATAATGGAACACTGGTCACTTTAATAATGGAACACTGGTCACTTTAATAATGGAACACTGGTCACTTTAATAATGGAACACTGGTCACTTTAATAATGGAACACTAATCACTATAATAATGGAACACTGGTCACTTTAATAATGGAACACTGGTCACTTTAATAATGGAACACTGGTCACTTTAATAATGGAACACTGGTCACTTTAATAATGGAACACTGGTCACTTTAATAATGGAACACTAGTTTGTACCTGCCTGTCGGCTACGTGACAGGAGCTGCCAGAGCCGCCTGTCACGCAGTGGCAAGACCCAGGTTGCGCCCTAAATGGCTGTGTACTACATGCTCCGGAGTGAAGGGCGATTCCGGCATCGCCGGCGTGACAGGCGGTTCTGGCAGGTTGGTTGGTTGGTCTTGTGCTCATGTAAGAATACTGTAGATATTACACTTTGACTATGGGATATGTTGATTTCTCATCCAACTGGTGATATACACACACAAGTTATTTACAAGTATTAATCAGCTAGAAATTATCCAGGTACATAGTGTAAAGATAAGTATTTAGGCTGCCATTTGAAAGACCGGTTCAAACGATAGTGAAGCATAAGTATTTAGGTATTTAAGTATTTTATGGTAATGTTTTATAGTAAGTATTTTATAGTATTCTTTTATAGTGGTCTTTATGGTAAGTATTTTATAGTAACTATTTTATAGTAAGTATTTTATGGTAAATATTTTATAGTAAGTATTTTATAGTAAGTATTTTATGGTAAGTATTTTATGGTAAGTATTTTATAGTAAGTATTTTGTAGTGGTATTTTATCGTAAGTCTTTATGGTAAGTGTTTTATAGTAAATATTGTATAGTAAGTATTTTATAGTATTATTTTATACTAGTCTTTTTATACTGTACTTTATTGTTTACATTTCTTTAGATCGATTTCAAAAGTCATCCACATTGGGGGTTGCTTAATAAATGCAAATACACGAGCAATGAGCTCACTCTGAATCTCACTCAAACAAAAGACAAAATCAACTCATTTTAAACTCATCTTTCTTACTCTCTGTTTCTACCAGTGCAAACAGGTGAACTATTTGATGTAGTTGATATGTCTTCTTCTATAGATTATGCTATGGCTATGAGGACAAAACCACATCCTTATTTAGAAGCTTTTCCCTGAGGAAGCATTGATGAGCCAGAGCTGCACGATCAATTGATTCATTCCAATCGATTCATTCCAGATACATTTTTTTATTTTTTTTTACCAGGCAAGTCAGTTAAGAACAAATTCTTATTTTCAATGACGGCGTAGGAACAGTGGGTTAACTGCCTGTTCAAGGGCAGAACGACAGATTTTGTACCTTGTCAGCTCGGGGATTTGAACTTGCAACCTTTCGGTTACTAGTCCAATGCTCTAACCACTAGGCTAACCACGGTTCATCAACCCTTAATGAATTCGTTGCGTTAAAAAGCAATGCACCAACAGATTACACGTGCCAAGTGTTGTCACGGATCCCTCCTGAACTGTCATTACCCACACACCTGGTCCCCATTTCCCACTGATTGTAAATGTATAAATGTGCCCTTTGGTTTCCTTTGTCCTGTCGATTATTGTTACAATGTCCCTTGGTGGTATGAGTACCTGTGCTGTGTTGTTTTGGCTGTCGTGCCGCGTGTATTGAGCAGACGATTACAGGTCTCGTCCCGTGTGTTACTCATTGTGCCCTTGTGTATTTATTCGAGGTACTCCCCGCTCTTTTGTTTGGGTCTCAACCCTGGGTTTTGTATACGTGTTTGTTTGGTCTTTGTCCCCGTGCCTTTACACGGCACGCTGTAATTTGGGTAAATAAAATAAAACTATTACGCATTCCTGCGCCTGTATCCCGATCCCTTTATACCAAGCGTGACAAGTGTTGATTAACGTATGGAATGATTAGTTAGAACCAGAGATATGTATAGAGATTAGATATGGAGCCGGGTAGAACACTCAGCTCCAAATTATTACTGAGGTCACAAAGTGCTTGTTTATCTCATATTTAAAAACGGTAATACAAATTTGTAAGTAATGTTTCTAGAGGACGGTTTCACCCACTAGCTGTGTGATGATCACAGTAAACCCACAGGTCCTCATGCCCTATTGCTGGGATATCTCATTTAGAAATGTTCATTTCTGTCTGTCTGTCTGTCTGTCTGTCTGTCTGTCTGCCTGCCTGCCTGCCTGCCTGCCTGCCTGCCTGCCTGCCTGCCTGCCTGCCTGCCTGCCTGCCTGCCTGCCATTAGGTTTGTTTAGCTAGCTGAGATGAAGTGGGGAGAGTGTTTTGCAGAAATGTTATTTGCTCCTGCGGCTTTTAGACAGTCACTCACAGCCAGCATTTATTTAAACCTCCATCCAGTTGCCTTTTCATGAGAAAATAACACCAGAGCTAACAGCTGTTGTTTGACCTCACTGTCGCCGTGGAAATGAAGTGCCTAGTGCCATTTCTTTGGTTGATTGGTTTGGGTGTGCTGCTCAGCGAGCAGGATGTTCTGACATGTCCTCTCCATGGTAAAGCATAACAACACCGTATAAACATAATGTCTCACTCTCATTTAGCTTACGTTCCGTCCCTGTGCCTTGATTTGATCAATGTGCAACGAGATGAAGGATTCACATGAAGTAACGTCTTCTCTTCTTCAGTGTCTCTTCCTTCTGTAGCCAAAGCACTTTTAAATACCTACTTCAAAACAGACCGAAAAACAAGAAAATAAAACAATATCCATGTGTCTTTCTTTTTAAACAAATAAAAAATTATATCGAGTTGCGTAATTATGACTAGCTACCGTATATGGTAAACAGCAAAATGCCAGGCCAAGTGCTCATGATGTCACAAGCCAAATGTTCCCCTAAGGAAAAATAAATAGTTTGTGAGCCATTTAATTGGATTCCCCCTGGCACATCATAAAATCATAAATAACACGTTAATCAGTTACAAAAAAAAAACATGCTGCTTAGTTTTCAGTCCAGCAACAGTTCAGTTGAAGCCTCTTTGAGAATGTTCAGCTCAGAGGGCAATTGTCAGCTGTCCACAGAACATGGTTGGAATACACTCTGTGGTTCAGAGGTCATAAGTGCTTAAGGGGGCCGTGGGATGTAGGGACGGGGTTGGTCTCAATTAGGGCTGGTCTAAGGGCCAAGGTCACATGGTCCGTGGGATGGGCTGATGGAGGGATAGAGGGATGGGGGGATGGGGGATGGAGGGATGGGGTGGACGAGAGGGTTGGAGGGATGGGGGATGGGGTGGACGAGAGGGTTGGAGGGATGGGGGGATGGAGGGATGTGGTGGACGAGAGGGTTGGAGGGATGGAGGGATGGAGGGATGGGGTGGACGAGAGGTTTGGTGGGATGGAGGGATAGAGGGATGGGGTGGACGAGTGGGTTGTTCTCAAATAGGGGGTCTCGTCCCATAGTCAAGGGCCAAGGTCAGAGTCACACCTTGCGGAGTGGTAGGGGGGTGGGGTTGGTTGAGTCTTGGTGCCAGCACTTGTTTGTCCTGTTAGACATCGAGGATGTGGAGGCGTCGGCGGGTGCATCCTGAGCGGCAGAACATCCCTTTACGGCCACTCCGAGTGGCTTACTGACAACACTTTAGAGAAAGAAGTTAACTACAGTGTTGAGCATGGCCAGCATATTAACAGGTTGTAGGCCAGGTGGATCCGTCTGTCCTGGTGCACTGAGGACACGTACAGTATAGATGACCACTCGAGTCCTGGGGTCCCAGAGGATGGCGAACACGGAGTTGATGGCGAGCAGCATGGCGGGGCTCTTACCCAGGCGCCATAGCCATACCAACTGAGGCCCACCGCCACCACACTCCTCCTGGCACGGGGCCTGTCTCTGCCGTGCTCCCAGCCGGCGGAGGATCAGCAAGTTCAGAACCAGGAAGATGCTACATGGCAGGAAGTATATTATAGTCACGTGTGTCCATTTGAGGGCGGGATTAAGGGAGGTGGGCGGCAACATGTCAGACCACCAGAAGAACGGCACGCCCAACAACAGCGCCAGGAATAAGACGATGGCGATGATCCACCGCAGCGCCGGGCAGCTAATCTGGCGGTGGAGGAGAGAGTGGCACTGCGCCACTTAGCGGTCCATGGTAAGAGGTACGGTGGCCCAGATGGAGGTATGGCTGTCAGTGAACTCCGCCACGCTGACAGCAGGAGGGTGGGGACCTAGAAAATTAGTACAATACTTTATTGTCCATTCTTCAACCACTGGGCTGCCTCCCTCCCGGTGGAACATGGCTGCCTCCCTCCCGGTGGAACATGGCTGTTTCCCTCCCGGTGGAACATGGCTGTTTCCCTCCCGGTGGAACATGGCTGTTTCCCTCCCGGTGGAACATGGCTGTTTCCCTCCCGGTGGAACATGGCTGTTTCCCTCCCGGTGGAACATGGCTGTTTCCCTCCCGGTGGAACATGGCTGCCCCTCCCGGTGGAACATGGCTGTTTCCCTCCCGGTGGAACATGGCTGCCTCCCTCCCGGTGGAACATGGCTGCCTCCCTCCCGGTGGAACATGGCTGCCTCCCTCCCGGTGGAACATGGCTGCCTCCCTCCCGGTGGAACATGGCTGCCTCCCTCCCGGTGGAACATGGCTGCCTCCCTCCCGGTGGAACATGGCTGCCTCCCTCCCGGTGGAACATGGCTGCCTCCCTCCCGGTGGAACATGGCTGCCTCCCTCCCGGTGGAACATGGCTGCCTACCTCCCGGTGGAACATGGCTGTTTCCAGCAGGAAGCCCACCGAGATGATGCAGCGCTGGGAGAGGATGTCAGAGCCGCTTAGAGCCAGCAGGTACATGTACAGAACTTTCTTACAGTCTGCCAGCTGGGATAGAGCCACCAAAGTCAGGATGTTAACTGAGAGGAGGGGGGGGGGAGGGAGGGAGGGAGGGAGGGTGAAAGAGAGGGAAAGGGTAGAGAAAAAGAGGGAGAAGTGGGAGAGGGGAAAGACAGAGAGAGAGAGAGAGAGAGAGAGAGAGAGAGAGAGAGAGAGAGAGAGAGAGAGAGAGAACATTTACTCAAACACCATTTGGATTTCATTATACTTGGCTTGTGGCTGTGTTACGGTAGATATTCTGTGGAGGGGGAAGATATTTGTTCTCAGTAAGCAGATAGTCCTTCTAAGA
>NC_068444.1:11528346-11583346 GCF_023373465.1 Oncorhynchus keta | reverse complement strand
GGTATAGAAAGTGACAAAACAAAACAAGATGGTAGAAATAGTGTACTGACATGACTTTGCACTTTTCACTGGCTGTCCCTCAGGTTGTCAACATGACTGAGGAGACATGACCTGGTTGGCTGTCCATGAAAACTGCACATTTAGAACTTTTCACATGACTGATAAATGACCTAGATTTTTTGTCATCATTTATAGTTTCAACAGTGTCTTTGATTGAATTATAATTTGGAAAGTAGAACAGTGTCTCATGACTGAGAAGGCACATGTCTAGTAGAACATTTGTCACATGACTAAAGGAAATGACCTGTCTCTACCAGTCTCCATGACTGGAGGCACGTGAGTAGTAGAACAGTGTCCATTATACATGACCTTATAGACCAGTTCAACATGACTTTTTGGCAATGACCTTATATTTGTATTTTTAGAAGACACATGACCTGGTAGTAGAACAGGTCATGACAGAACCATGACCTGGTTAGAACAGTGTCAACATGACTGAGAAGGCACATGACCAGAGACCAGGTCTGACAGAACCTGTGTTCAACATGACTCAGAGGCACACGTGGTATGAAAGACAGAACCAGTGGTTAACGGTCAGAAACCAGGTCTGACAGGAACCTGTGGTGCAAAACTGCACATTTGGCTTTTCACCCAATGAATATTAGATTTTTTTCTTCATCATTTATAGTTTCAAATTCTTTGTATTGAATTATAATTTGGGAAATAAATATTCTCTTAGGTCTGAGTATTTGTCACAGTGTAATAGGAAATGCAGCTCTGTCTCTACCTCTCCCCTGGAGCAGAGTGAGCACAGCCTGTCCTTATACATCGTTATTTCCGGACCTTTTTTGGAATATCATTATATTTGTATTTTTTAGGTTAACGGTCAGAGCCCAGGTCTGACAGAACCTGTGGTTAACGGTCAGAGCCCAGAGTCCAGGTCTGACAGAACCTGTGGTTAACGGTCAGAGCCCAGGTCTGACAGAACCTGTGGTTAACGGTCAGAGCCCAGGTCTGACAGAACCTGTGTTTAACGGTCAGAAACCAGGTCTGACAGAACCAGTGGTTAACGGTCAGAGACCAGGTCTGACAGAACCTGTGGTTAACGGTCAAAGCCCCTGGTCTGACAGAACCTGTGGTTAACGGTCAGAGCCCAGGTCTGACAGAACCTGTGGTTAACGGTCAGAGCCCAGGTCTGACAGAACCTGTGGTTAACGGTCAGAGCCCAGGTCTGACAGAACCTGTGGTTAACGGTCAGAGCCTAGGTCTGACAGAACCTGTGGTTAAAGGTCAGAGCCCAGGTCTGACAGAACCTGTGGTTAATGGTCAGAGCCCAGGTCTGACAGAACCCGTGGTTAATGGTCAGAGCCCAGGTCTGACAGAACCCGTGGTTAATGGTCAGAGCCCAGGTCTGACAGAACCTGTGGTTAACGGTCAGAGTCCAGGTCTGACAGAACCTGTGGTTAACGGTCAGAGCCCAGGTCTGACAGAACCTGTGTAGATGATCTAGGTGCTGCTGTAACCCCTCTTTAGTGGGAGACAGCATCACCAGGTCATCTGCGTACAGCAGACACTTGATTTCAGTATTGTGTAGGGTGATACCAGGTGCTGCCGATTCTTCTAATGTTTTTGTCAATTCATTAATGTAGATGTTAAATAGTGTTGGACTTATTGGGCAGCCCTGATTCACTCCCCGTCCCTGAGAGAAGAAGTCTGTTTGCTTGTTGTCAAATTTTAACCGCACATTTGTTTTTAGTGTACATTGATTTAATAACATCATGTGTTTTCCCTCCAATACCACTTTCTATTAGTTTATAAAAAAGACCTTCGTGCCAAATTGAATCAAATGTTTTCTTGAAATCTACAAAACACGAGTAGATTTACTCTTTGTTTTGGTTTACATGTTTGTCAATTAGAGTGTGGAGGGTGTAAATGTGGTCTGTTGTACAATCATTTTTTAGAAATCCAATCTGGCTTCTGCTCAGGACGTTGTGTTCATCAAGGAAATGATGTAGTCTGCTGTTGGTAATACAGCAGAGAATTTCCCCCAAGTTGCTGTTAATGCAAATTCTTCTGTAATTATTTGGGTCAAATTTGTCTCCATTTTTATAGATTGGTGTGATCAAGATACACTGTGATTTTACTGTGGTCTGAGAGAGGTGTTAGTGGGCTGACTGTGAAGGCTCTGAGAGACTCTGGGTTTAGGTCGGTGAGGAAGTAGTCTACAGTGCTGCTGCCAAGGGATGAGCTGTAGGTGGACCTACCAAAAGAGTCCCCTCTCAGCCTACCATTGACTATGTACAGACCCAGTGTTCCACAGAGCTGTAGGTGCCTACCATTGACTATGTACATACCCAAACAGAGTCCCCTCTCAGCCTACCATTGACTATGTACAGACCCAGTGTTCCACAGAGCTGTAGGTGTACCTACCAAAAGAGTCCCCTCTCAGCCTACCATTGACTATGTACATACCCAGTGTTCCACAGAGCTGTAGGTGTACCTACCAAAAGAGTCCCCTCTCAGCCTTCCATTGACTATGTACAGACCCAGTGTTCCACAGAGCTGTAGGTGTACCTACCAAAAGAGTCCCCTCTCAGCCTACCATTGACTATGTACAGACCCAGTGTTCCACAGAACTTCACGAGCTGTACTCCATTTTAGTTTTTCACTTTGTCATAGTTGTTTCTGTTGGGGTCTGTGGGGAGGGAAAGGTTGTTGCTTCCTGGTCGGTGTTTATCCCCATGACTGTTAATAGTGTCTGGTCTAGCATTCAGGTCTCCACAGACCAGTACGTTGCCTTGGGCCTGAAAGGGACTAATTCCCCCTCTAGAATGGAGAAACTGTCTTCATTGAAGTAGGGTGACTCTGAGGGGGGAATGTATGTGGCACCGAGGAAGATGCTTTTATCTGTCAAGATGGCCTCCTTGTTGATTTTTAACCAGATAAAGAATTCCCCTGTTTTGATCAATTCAATTTAATCAATTGGTTCAGATTTATACCATGCAATACCATACCAACATGCAACGTAAAAAGATTTCATAACTGTTTTTTCTTTACCTTCAAAATGAGACAAACGCTCACAATCCAACAATAACTATTAATATAGGACTTTTCAATTAAAGTAAAATCTTATTATGCAAATGTGATTTGTTTATAATTTAAGAGAGAATTTGTGTCGTGCCACTTGGGTGGGTGTAATGTGAGGATGGTGGAGTTCTTGTGCTCGTCTTAACATGACCCTCGACCTATCACATGTGAGCATCCATGACCCTCAGTCTATCACATGTGAGCATCCATGACCCTCAGTCTATCACATGTGAGCATCCATGACCCTCAGTCTATCACATGTGAGCATAGTAGACTCAGCATTTGTTTTGTGCGTAGCTCTGCCTGCTGGGCTATGGCTCCTCCAAGTGTGGGTCTGCGGTGGGGGGCAGGGGGGTGGGAGGCCTCGTCCGGGTGGCTCTGAAGCTGGGCTGGGGGGGTCTGTGCTGCGCTGGCTGTGGTGGGCATTGAGGTTGGTGGTGCTGTGGTCGTGGCTGGGGGGTCCAGGGTGCTGGTCCGGGGTGTTGTCTCAGTGATCTCGGCGGGGTGGAGATTGCTCCGCTGTTCCTGGGTTGAGAGGTCGGGTTGTGGTTTAAAGCGACATCCTTGAGAGTCTTGGCAAGGATGGGGACTGTCTCCCTGTAGAGGTGAACATGGTCATAGAGACAGTGCAGATCGAGGGTGGGATGGTGGGGACTGTCTCCCTGTAGAGGTGAACATGTTCATAGAGACAGTCCAGATTGAGGGTGGGATGGTGGGGACTGTCTCCCTGTAGAGGTGAACATGTTCATAGAGACAGTCCAGATTGAGGGTGGGATGGTGGGCCAGGTGTACATTGGGTCGCAGGGCTCAGTCCCGGGAGAGGCTGGCGTTTATTCTTTGGATTGTGGCAGGGTGGAAGTCCTTCCTCTGTAGAAGGGTTGACACCACGATTCTTGAGTTGGGGAAGATTGCAGAGGCCTTCTCGATCACTCCCCGTAGTGAAGTCGCCACCCTCTCCTGCTGAGTACGCAGGTCGTTGCTTCCGGTGTTTATGATTATGTGGCTTGGCGACCCGAGATGGGCCTTATCAAGCAGCTCCATGGCCCTCTGCGTTGTTGGGCACCACATCCTGTCTCGTTTTGTGTCGAGGGAAACGTTTCTTCTCCTGAACAAACTTCCCATTTGAGTCCATCAACAGGACGATTTCAGCCAATGTTTCTTCTGGACTGGGGGGGTCAGAGGGGGGCTGGTGGGTGTTTATAGCTGGGGTGTGGCTGGTCTGTGCCGGTGCCGCTGTCAGTGGGAGGGTGTTCTGTGGGTTAGGGAGGAGGGGTGCAGCAGGCAGGGCTGGGGAAGCCTGGCTGGTTGATCTGGGCTCCTCTGTTGTGTGAGGACAGGTCATAGAGTGGTGATCTAGCTGCTCCTGCAGCCAGTCCTCTGTTCTCTTTCTCTCCTGCAGCCTGTCCTCTGTCCTCTGTTCTCTTTCTCTCCTGCAGCTCCTCTCTTAGTGTGGTCAGATCGTTATTACTCTTCTGCCTGTCTTTTTGGAGCTCTCTCACCTCCTTTGTTAGATAAGCCAGCTCTCTCTTGAGTCCGTCTCTCTCTTGCTGAACCTCTTTTCAGCTGTGTTGTAAGGCTGCTGTCCTGCTCTGTTCTCACCTTGGTTAGGAGCTCCTCTAAGGTGTGGTTGTCTGATTGCTGTTTGCTCACGCTCTCCCTCAGCAGGACCACCTCCCCCTCCAGTTTGGTGAACTCATCCCTCATGGCAGCCATGGTGGTGAGGAGGGCCTGAGCCTGCTCTGCACTCGGGTGTGTCCTCCACTATGATGGGAAGAGAGGTGCTGGATGTGCCTTTTTGGATGGGGATAGTAGGGGTGAGGGTGGTGCTGGTGGAGTTTGTCTTGTGGGAGGGAATGTCACTGGTAGCATGTAAATACTGTGGGAATACACACACACGTGGCAAAGAGCACTGCCCTGCCTACGGAAAACCATGCAGAGCTTGTGGAACTAATAATCATTTTGCAAAAGTGTGTCTCAAAAGCAAAAGAAGGGTGAGTGAGGGCAAGATTCACTGTGTTGATGATGTCATTCAATGTTCAGAGCTGAAAAGTCAAAGTGACATTTACATGCATGAATCCATTGGGGCTGTACACTCAAGAGGGAAGAAATAGTTTGTGACATTATGATTACACAACAAGCAACAACAATGTCAACTGGATTCTGGTGCTACATGCAACGTAATGAGCTACAAAGACAAAATCAATCTGGCACCTGACACACATCTATTGCCCAGCGATACTAGACTAAAGCTCTACTCAGGAGAGCTAATGAGCTCTATGGGCACCTTTGAGACCGAATGTGTTATTCGGGGACGCAAACACAAGCTGGAGTTTGAGATTGTAAAAACCAGTCAACATCCTCTCCTCTCAGGCTCTACATGCGAACGCCTGGGACTGATGCAGTTCACTGTACCAAATGACCTGCACATTGTGGATCATGTCCAGCATGGACCCCTGTCCAAAGAACAACTACTTAGCAGATATGACAATGTATTCAACATGCCCGTTGAATCTGTGCCTGGGGAGGTACACTTTGAAGTGGATGAGAGCATCACTCCAGTCCAGTGTGCTCCTCGCAATGTGCCCATTGCAATGAAAGTGGCTGTGAAGGCCCAGCTGGACAAGTATGAGGCCGATGGCCACATGACATCTGTGACTGAACCAACTGACTGGATCAGCAATATGGTCATAGTGAAAAAACCAGAGAAGCTGAGGGTCTGCATCGACCCAAAGCATCTGAACCAAGCACTGAAACGATCCCACTACATCATGCCGACACTAGAGGATGTCCTCTATAAGCTTCCCAAGGCCAGGATTTTCACCTTGGTGGATGCCCGAGATGCATTCCTTCAATGCAAGCTGGATGAAGAAAGCAGCCTCATGACTACCTTCTGGACCCCCTGGGGTCGGAAACGCTGGCTCAAGCTCCCGTTTGGTGACTCGGTGGCGCCTGAGATATACCAACGTAAGCCGCACGAGTTACTGGCTGGGCTCAAGGGCATTGAACCCATCGCAGATGATGTCCTGATCGTAGGCTGTGGTGACACAGACGAAGAAGCAGTACGCGACCACGATGTGAAGCTCCTGGCACTGATGGAGCGCTGCCGATCAATTAAGCTTCGCCTTGGCCTGAAGAAGCTGCAGTTCAAGGTGAAAGACGTCCACTTCCATGGCCACATTCTCTCGGCAAAAGGCCTGAAGCCGGACCCAGACAAGGTCAGAGCGATCCTCGACATGCCAAACCCGTCTGATGCAAAAGGAGTACAGCGTCTCATCGGCTTTGCAAACTATCTTGCAAAGTTCATGCCACACCTATCAGCAGTCTGTGAGCCTCTGCGCTGGTTGCTGGACAAAGACACACCATGGCACTGGCTACCCAAGCACGAGGCCGCAGTGCAGGAGATGAAATCTCTGGCTTCATCCATGCCAGTGTTGCGCTACTACGACGTCATGAAGCCTGTCACAATCCAGAGTGACTCCAGCCAAAGGGGACTTGGATGCTGCCTTATGCAGGAAGGCCAGCCCGTTGCGTTTGCCTCGAAAGCACTCACCCCCACCGAACAAAACTATGCACAAATTGAGAAAGAGTGCCTCAGCATCGTCTTCTCCTGCCAGCGATTCCATCACTACTTATATGGGCGAGACCTGGTCATCGCTGAAACTGACCACAAACCACTCATTGCCATATTCAGTAAACCTCTCCTCAACGCGCCCAAGAGGCTTCAAAGCATGCTCCTGACTCTGCAAAACTACAGCCTGAAGGTAATTTACAAGCCAGGACCAGAGATGTACATCAGCGACACACTGAGCAGGGCAACAACACAATGTACAGGCAGAGGCACTGTCTATCAGCGGCAGGCCATCTGTTCGCTACAGCAGGAACAACAAGATGTTCAACAGATCAATCAGGCAGACTACTTAAACGTCACAGATCACCGCCTAGCCCAGATAAGGCAACACACTGACAAGGACGAATGCCTACAGTCACTGAAGTCCATGGCTCTCGCAGGTTGGCCATACCTGAAAGAGGAGACACCTTTCACAGTGAGAGAATACTGGACCTTTCGAGATGAGATCAGCGTGCAAAATGGCGTCTTGTTCAGAGGTCAGAAGGTCATTATTCCCAAATCACTACGTCCAGAGATGCTTACCCGCATACACTCCAGTCACATTGGAGGTGATGCATGCTACCGCCAGGCTCGTGAAACATTATACTGGCCAAACATACAAGCAGAAATTAAAGACTTTGTCAGCAACTGTACCACATGCAACGAGTACGCTCATGAACAGCAAAAGGAAACCATGATGTCACACGAACTGCCCACAAGGGCCTGGCAAATCGTCAGCATGGACTTATTCAGCGACAGACAAAAGGACTATCTTCTCATCTTTGATCACTACTCTGACTTTTGGTAAATTGAACTGCTCCCTGACTTGTCTGCAGAGACGGTCATGAAGCGCTGCAAAGCGCAGTTTGCAAGGCAAGGTCAGCCTGACAAGGTAATCACGGACAATGGCCCACAATTCACTGCACAGTTCAAGCGTTTCGCCTCAGAATGGGAGTTTGACCACGTGACCTCCTCTCCAAGACACCCAAAAGCAAATGGCAAGGCAGAATCAGCTGTCAAGATCGCAAAAAACCTGTTAAGCAGGGCCTTGCGCGACAGCAACGACCCATGGAAAGCGATCTTACAGTGGAGGAACACACCCACTGAAAACATGGACAGCAGCCCAGCACAACGCCTTCTGTCCAGACGTCTGAAGACTACCATCCCTGTAGCTAACAAGCTACTTGAGCCCTGCGTCATGGTTGGCGTCACGGACAAACTGCGTCACAGAAAGCAGCTCGCTAAGTGCTTCTACGACCGGACTGCTCGGGACCTACCAGAGCTGGAGGTGAATGGAACGATAAGGATGAAACCGCTGCCGGGAGACCACACAGGACTTTGGAGGCTGGGCACATGCCTGCAGAGAGTTGCACCACGTTCTTACCTGGTGGATGTTGGTGGCTCCCTCTATCGTCGCAATCGGGTGGATCTGCGCGTAGCAGAGCAGACAAACCAGAACACGCCATACACTCACCTAGATGAGCTGGATCACAGTCCAGGACTAAGGGTAAGGGGTGCAGAATTGAGACATGGGCCAACTGAAGGTGAGGCTTCTACCCCACCAAGCTCTCCAGCTCGTGCCCCTAATCCTACCCCTGTCAGAGCCAATACTTACTCACGGGTGAGTCGGCTGTGCAAGCCTCCGGACAGGCTTACTCTGTAAGCAAGGGACTGTTAACTTGCCCTCGGTTAATTAGAATCTATATTTGTTCTTAAATAATTAAATTGAAATTAAAAAAGGAAGATGACAACTGAAGTAAAAAAGAAAATGTAATGCTTGTTCTATTGTTATGACCTGACTGTTAAGAATGTAATGTTATGCCTTTATGTTTGCACTTTCTATTGAAAAGGATGATGTTACGGAGTCTAGTTGATCGGTAATCGACGAGCCGGACTGTTCCCAGGACTCCAGTTGTAGCCATTCGTACAATGCACAAACAAGGCTATTGAACCTGACATTGGTGTCTGTCGTTATTCCTTTATCTAACATATCATACTGAAACAGTGTGCAAAAAGGGTTTCTGGCCTCCCCTTTAGTAGTTTCTGTTTAAAAGCTTTCCTCGTTGTGTCATTTTTGGCCACTGGAGGGTAGAGAATGGATTCAGCGCTGAGGGGGAGTGGGGACATCGTGCCTGTGGGCTCTGCTGCTGCCGCTGCCGCTGCTGCTCTGTTCTGCTGCCCTGTTGCCATGGCAACCGATTTGTCTGTCTGCTGCTGTTGTTAGCTAGCTAATTTAGTTCAATAACCAGCAAAATGAGTGACAAATCTTTACACAAAAAAAACAGAAGATATGTTTAAAGTTAGAGTCTGTGCTCCTTTTTGGTTTACTCACTCAGTTTGGTCGTTTGATGTAGTTGTATTAACTACCCTTGCTAGGTTTGTTCTAGCTCGTTTCTTCTGGCTAGCTTGTTAGTCTGCTGGCTAGTTCTTTGTTGTGTAGCTAGCTAGCTAGAGTCAAAACTTCTTAACTTGAGGCGCAAAGTTACATTTTTTCTATTCTGAATGAATAGTTGTTGTTCATCACTTCTTGTCTGGAATTCTTTTTCGATTAGAGTGTTTATCTCATTTTAAAAACAAAAAAATATGAACTATATCAGGAGTTCATGTTGAGCATGACTCTCTCTGAATTCAATTAAATTTCAATTCAATTCAAGGGCTTTATTGGCATGGGAAACATGTCTCTCTCTCTCGCATCTCTCACTCACACCTCTCTAGCTCTCTCGCAACTCTCTCTCTCTCGCCTCTCACTCGCACCTCTCTCTCCCTATTGCATACCCCTCTCTCTACCTCTCGCGTACCTCTCGCGTACCTCTCGCGTACCTCTCTCCCTCCCTCTCAAGTACCTCTCTGTTTCTTTCCCTCTCTCTCTATTTCCCTCTCTCTCGCACCTCTCTCTGCTCTGGGCTATATGGTATAGGAGTTATACACTATACAGTTTATTAGGTACACCCATCTAGTACCAGGTCGGACCCCCCTGTAGCCAAGAAGGGATGCACCTGGTCAGCAACAATGTTTAACGTTGTTCAATTGGTATTAAGGGACCTAATGTGTGCCAGGAAAACATTCCTCACACCATTACACCATCGCCACCAGCCTGTACAGATGACACCAGGCAGGATGCGGAATTGCGATAAAATCCTGACTCTGCAATCAGCATGACGCAACAGGAACCGGGATTTGTCGGACCAGGCAATGTTTTTCCACACCTCAGTTGTCCAGTGTTGGGGGTCTCGTGCCCACTGGAGCTGCTTCTTGTTGTTTTTAGCTGATAGGAGTGGAACTCGGTGTGGTTGTCTAGTGCAATAGCTTGACGAGGACTGACGAATGCATTCGGAGGTGTCGCTCTGCACACCACTGTTGTGCTGCGCTGTTATTGGCCCGTTTGGGGCCTGTTAGCCCTTCTCCTTTGACCGCTCTTATCAATGGGCTTTTATCGCCCACAGGACTGCCGCTGTCTGGCTGATTTTTGTTTGTCGCACCATTCTCAGAAAACCACTGCCATGCGTAGTAAGCCCAGGAGGCTGGCCGTTTCTGAGATACTGGAACGCTCAAACCACACTCAAAGTCTCTTAGGTCACTCGTTTTGTCCATTCTAACTTCAATGGAACAGTAACTGAATGCCTCGATGCCCGTCTACCTGCTTTATATAGCAAGCCATGACCACATGACTCACTGCCTGTAGGAGCAAACCTTTTCATGAACGGGGTGGTGTACCTAATAAACTGGCTACTGAGTCTATTTCAGTACAGTATGTCGCCAGTGGTTTTGCAGATCAGAGATGCGTACTATTTTAATGAAGGATAAAAAGACTAATCAAAAGTTATTGGTCGCATATTTAGTAGATGTATGTATGCATGTGTGTGTGTGTGTGTGTGTGTGTGTGTGTGTGTGTGTGTGTGTGTGTGTGTGTGTGTGTGTGTGTGTGTGTGTGTGTGTGTGTGTGTGTGTGTGTGTGTGTGTGTGTGTGTACAGTCATATACAGTCATGGCCAAAGGTTTTGAGAATGACACAAATATAAATGTTCACAAAGTCTGCTGTCAAATGCACAATCCCTCCATCCTTGCTCAAACTGTCTGCAATAGGCTGAGAATGGCTGGACTGAGGGCTTGTAGGCCTGTTGTAAGGCAGGTCCTCACCAGACATCACCGGCAACAACGTCGCCTATGGGCACAAACCCACCATTGCTGGACCAGACAGGACTGGCAAAAAGTGCTCTTCACTGACGAGTCGTGATTTTGCCGCACCTGGGGTGATGGTCGGATTCACGTTTATCGTCGAAGGAATGAGCGTTACACCGAGGTCTGTACTCTGGAGCGGGATCGATTTGGAGGTGGAGGGTCCGTCATGGTCTGGGACGGTGTGTCACAGCATCATCGGAAAGAGCTTGTTGTCATTGCAGGCTGTGTGTTACAGGGAAGACATCCTCCTCTCTCATGTGGTACCCTTCCTACAGGCTCATCCTGACATGACCCTCCAGCATGACAATGCCACCAGCCATACTGCTCGTTCTGTGCGTGATTTCTTGCAAGACAGGAATGTCAGTGTTCTGCCATGGCCAGCGAAAACCCCGGATCTCAATCTCATTGAGCACGTCTGGGACCTGTTGGATCAGAGGGTGAGGGCTAGGGCAAATCCCATCAGAAATGTCTGGGAACTTGCAGGTGCCTTGTTGGAAGAGTGGGGTAACATCTCACAGCAAGAACTGGTAAATCTGGTGCTGTCCATGAGGAGGAGATGCACTGCAGTACTTAATGCAGCTGGTGGCCACACCAGATACAGACTGGTACTTTTGACCCCCCCTTTGTTTAGGGACACGGTATTCCATTTCTGTTAGTCACATGTCTGTGGAACTTGTTCAGTTTATGTCTCAGTTGTTGAGTCTTATGTTCATACAAATATCTACACATGTTAAGTTTGGCGAAAATAAACATAGTATTTTTTTGCTGAGTTTATGTGTGTGTGTGTGTATGTGTGTATATATATATACAGTATATAGGATGATGGGATGTATAGACATTATTGACAGTATATTAATAGTATATCTGTAGAATATATATAATATTATATGTACAGTAATAGATAGGATAGGCCTTGACTAGAATACAGTATATACATATGAGATGAGTAAAACAGTATGTAAACATTATTAAAGTGACGAGTGATTCCATTATTAAAGTGACTATGTCTCCACTAACTCCATGTCTATGTACATAGGGCAGCAGCCTCTAAGGTGCAGGGTTGAGTAACCGGGTGGTAGCCGGCTAGTGACTAAAGTTCAGGGCAGGGTAATGGGCGGAGGCCGGCTAGTGACGGCTATTTAACAGTCTGATGGCCTTGAGATTAGAAACTGCTTTTCAGTCTCTCGGTCCCAGCTTTGATGCACCTGTACTGACCTCGCCTTCTGGATGGTAACGGGGTGAACAGGCCGTGACTCAGGTGGCTGAGGTCCTTGATGATCTTCTTATCCTCCCTGTGACTCCGGGTGCTGTAAATGTCCTGAAGGGCACGCAGTATGCCGCCGGTGATGTGTTGGGTAGACGGCACCACCCCCTGGGGAGAGAGCTGCAGTCAGCATTTTGTTGTCTCCAAAAATGTTGATGCAGTATTGGAAAGATCATTGTGTTTTACACCAGAAATTACTTTCAATTTCACTTCATTCAATCCTGCCAGGTTGCCTGGATAGAAATCCTTTAAAATGAATGCAAGACATGTTGTATTTTGATCATTTATTCTGTGCTTTAGAGACGGGTATAATTTAACTCGTCTTTGGCAATACTATATTGCATTAAGCATAAAAAATAGGCGGATCATCGTTCCTTTAAGCCTGATGGTGCCGTATTTGGGACAAATCTTTCTGTTCAGTAATTCCTCTTCGTATTTTTTCTCCAGCCCTCATAATCTACTAGTGACATATGCTGTAATGACTCATAATCTACTAGTGACATATGCTGTAATGACTCATAATCTACTAGTGACATATGCTGTAATGACTCATAATCTGCTAGTGACATATGCTGTAATGACTCATAATCTGCTAGTGGGATATGCTGTAATGACTCATAATATACTAGTGGGATATGCTGTAATGACTCATAATCTACTAGTGAGATATGCTGTAATGACTCATAATCTACTAGTGAGATATGCTGTAATGACTCATAATCTACTAGTGGGATATGCTGTTATGACTCATAATCTACTAGTGGGATATGCTGTAATTACTCATAATCTACTAGTGGGATATGCTGTAATGACTCATAATCTACTAGTGGTATATCCTGTAACGACTCATAATCTACTAGTGAGATATGCTGTAACGACTCATAATCTACTAGTGAGATATGCTGTAATGACTCATAATCTACTAGTGGGATATGCTGTAACGACTCATAATCTACTAGTGGGATATGCTGTAACGACTCATAATCTACTAGTGGGATATGCTGTAATGACTCATAATCTACTAGTGAGATATGCTGTAATGACTCATAATCTACTAGTGGGATATGCTGTAATGACTCATAATCTACTAGTGGGATATGCTGTAATGACTCATAATCTACTAGTGGGATATGCTGTAACGAGTCCTTTCTAAAACTGTCCGCTTCTCTCTTCAGCAGTCAGCTCTGCCAGTGTTGCCACAGAGGCAGCCGTGGGCATAAATTAACTCCTGGCATTGCAAGACACTGGCTATCTCTCGCTCGCTCCAGAGGTGTGCCCTTAATTCTTAAAAATAACGGAAAAGTGGTGCGTGCATATGTATTCCCTCCTTTGCTGTGAAGCCCCTAAATAAGATCTGGTGCAACCAATTACCTTCAGAAGTCACAATAAAGTCCACCTCTGTGCAATCTAAGTGTCACATGATCTGTCATATGATCTCAGAATATATACACCTGTTCTGAAAGGCCCCAGTCTGCAACACCACTAAGCAAGGGGCACCACCAAGCAAGTGGCACCATGAAGACCAAGGAGCTCTCCAAACAGATTAGGAACAAAGTTGTGGAGAAGTACAGATTATAAAAAAATATCCCACACTTTGAACATCCGACGGAGCACCATTAAATTAATTATAAAAAAATGTAAAGAATATGTCACCAAAACAAACCTGCCAAGAGAGGGCTGCCCATGAAAGGATGGCATTAATCAGAGAGTCAACAAAGAAACCAAAGATAACCCTGATGGAGCTGCAAAGCTCCACACCGGAGATTGGAGTATCTGTCCATAGGACCACTTGATGCCGTACAATCCACAGAGCTTGCCTTTATGGAAGAAAAAAAGCCAATGTTTAAAGAAAAAATTAAGCAAACATGTTTGGTGTTCGCCAGAAGGCATGGGGAAGACTCCCCAAACATATGGAAGAAGGTACTCTGGTCAGATGAGACTAAAATGTAGACTTTTGGCCATCAAGGAATGCTATGTCTGGCACAAACCCAACACCTCTCGTCACCACGAGAACACCACATGGCAGTATTGTGCTGTGGGGATGTTTTTCCATCGGCAGGGACTGGGAAACTGGTCAGAATTGAAGCAATCATGGATGGTGCTAAATACAGGAAAATTCTTGAGGGAAATCTGATTCAGTCTTCCAGAGATTTGAGACTGGTACGGAGATTCACCTTCCAGCAGGACAATGGCCCTAATCATACTGCTAAAGCAACACTCGAGTGGTTTAAGGGGAAACATTTAAATGTCTGGGAATGGCCTTGTCAAAGCCCAGACCTAAATTCAATTGAGAATCTGTGGTATGACTTAAATATTGATGTACACCAGCAGGAACCCATCCAATTTGAAGAAGCTGGAGCAGTTTTGCCTTGAAGAATTGGCAAAAATTCCAGTGGCTAGATGTGCCAAGCTTATAGAGACATATCCGGAGAGACTTGCAGCTGTAATTGCTGCAAAAGGTGGCTCTACAAGTATTGACTTTTGGGGGGTGAATATTTATGCACGCTCAAGTTTTCAATTTATTAATTAAAAAAAAAAACATCTTCAATCTTCAAAGTGGTAGGCATGTTGTGTAAATCAAATGCTACAACCCCACCAAAAAATGTATTTTAGTTCCAGTTTGTGTCAGGGTTTTCCTGTGGTGAAGTAGAGGAGGACCAAAACGCAGCGTGGTTATATTGACTCATGTTTAATAAAAAAAACGGATAAACATGAACACTACAAAACAATGAACGTGGAAAACCAAAAACAGCCCTATCTGGTGCAAAACACAGAGACAGGAACAATCACCCACAAAACCCAACACAAAACAGGCTACCTAAATATGGTTCCCAATCAGAGACAATGACTAACACCTGCCTCTGATTGAGAACCATATCAGGCCAAACATAGAAATAGACAAACCAGACACACAACATAGAATGCCCACCCAGCTCACGTCCAGACCAACACTAAAACAAGGAAAACACATACGAACGATGGACAGAACGTGACAGAACCGTCCCCCCCCCCAAGGTGCGGACTCCGAACGCACAACCTAAACCTATAGGGGAGGGTCTGGGTGGGCATCTCTCCGCGGTGGCGGCTCTGGCGCTGGACGTGGACCCCACTCCATAATTGTCTTAGTCCACGTCCTTAGTGTCCCTTGAGTGGCGACCCTCGCTGCCTACCTTGGCCTAGGAAACCTAACAATGGGCACCACTGGACTGAGGTAGCTCAGGACCGAGGGGAAGCTCGGGACCGAGGGGAAGCTCGGGACCGAGGGGAAGCTCGGGACCGAGGGGACCGAGGGGAAGCTCGGGACCGAGGGGAAGCTCGGGACCGAGGGGAAGCTCGGGACCGAGGGGAAGCTCGGGACCGAGGGGAAGCTCAGGAGTGAGAGGAAGCTCAGGAGTGAGAGGAAGCTCAGGCAGGTTGATGGATCTACCAGATCCTGGCTGGCTGGTGGTTCCGGCAGATCCTGGCTGACTGGCAGATCCTGGCTGACTCGCGGATCTGGCAGATCCTGGCTGACTGGCACTTCTGGTGGATCCTGGCAGACTGGTGGATCCTGGCTGAATGGCGGATCTAACTGATCCTGGCCGACTGGCAGATCCTGGCCGACTGGCGGATCCTGGCCGACTGGCGGATCCTGGCCGACTGGCGGATCCTGGCCGACTGGCGGATCCTGGCCGACTGGCAGTTCTGGCGGATCCTGGCTGACTGGCGGATCCTGGCAGACTGGTAGTTCTGGCAGATCCTGGCTGACTGGTAGTTCTGGCAGATCCTGGCTGACTGGCGGATCCTGGCTGACTGGCAGATCCTGGTCGACTGGCGGATCCTGGCACACTGGCGGATCCTGGCTGAATGGCGGATCTAACTGATCCTGGCTGACTGGCAGATCCTGGCCGACTGGCAGTTCTGGCGGATCCTGGCTGACTGGCGGATCCTGGCAGACTGGTGGATCCTGGCAGACTGGCGGATCCTGGCAGACTGGCGGATCTAACTGATCCTGGCTGACTGGCAGATCCTGGCCGACTGGCGGATCCTGGCTGACTGGCGGATCCTGGCACACTGGCGGATCCTGGCACACTGGCAGTTCTGGCGGATCCTGGCAGACTGGCGGATCCTGGCAGACTGGCGGATCCTGGCAGACTGGCGGATCCTGGCTGACTGGCGGATCCTGGCTGACTGGCGGATCCTGGCCGACTGGCAGATCCTGGCCGACTGGCAGTTCTGGCGGATCCTGGCTGACTGGCGGATCCTGGCAGACTGGTGGATCCTGGCAGACTGGCGGATCCTGGCAGACTGGAGGATCTAACTGATCCTGGCTGACTGGCAGATCCTGGCCGACTGGCGGATCCTGGCTGACTGGCAGATCCTGGCTGACTGGCAGATCCTGGCCGACTGGCAGTTCTGGCGGATCCTGGCTGACTGGCAGATCCTGGCTGACTGGCAGATCCTGGCAGACTGGCGGATCCTGGCAGACTGGCAGATCCTGGCTGACTGGCAGATCGGGCAGATCCTGGCTGACTGGCACTTCTGGCGGATCCTGGCTGACTGGTGGATCCTGGCA
The DNA here is from genome assembly GCF_023373465.1 of Oncorhynchus keta. Lineage (NCBI taxonomy): Eukaryota > Metazoa > Chordata > Actinopteri > Salmoniformes > Salmonidae > Oncorhynchus > Oncorhynchus keta. The sequence goes on along the minus strand of NC_068444.1, from coordinate 11,566,655 downwards.
GACTGGCGGATCCTGGCTGAATGGCGGATCTAACTGATCCTGGCTGACTGGCAGATCCTGGCCTACTGGCAGTTCTGGCGGATCCTGGCTGACTGGCAGATCCTGGCAGACTGGCGGATCCTGGCAGACTGGTGGATCCTGGCAGACTGGCGGATCCTGGCAGACTGGCGGATCTAACTGATCCTGGCCGACTGGCGGATCCTGGCTGACTGGCAGATCCTGGCCGACTGGCAGATCCTGGCCGACTGGCAGTTCTGGCAGATCCTGGCTGACTGGCAGATCCTGGCTGACTGGTGGATCCTGGAAGACTGGCAGATCCTGGCTGACTGGCAGATCCTGGCTGACTGGCAGATCCTGGCTGACTGGCAGATCCTGGCTGACTGGCAGATCCTGGCTGACTGGCACTTCTGGCGGATCCTGGCTGACTGGTGGATCCTGGCAGACTGGCGGATCCTGGCTGAATGGCGGATCTAACTGATCCTGACTGACTGGCGGATCCTGGCCGACTGGCGGATCCTGGCCGACTGGCGGATCTAACTGATCCTGACTGACTGGCGGATCCTGGCACACTGGCGGATCCTGGCACACTGGCGGATCCTGGCACACTGGCGGATCCTGGCACACTGGCGGATCCTGGCTGAATGGCGGATCTAACTGATCCTGGCAGACTGGCGGATCCTGGCTGACTGGCGGATCCTGGCCGACTGGCAGATCCTGGCCAACTGGCAGTTCTGGCGGATCCTGGCAGACTGGCGGATCCTGGCAGACTGGCGGATCCTGGCACACTGGCGGACCCTGGCACACTGGCGGATCCTGGCACACTGGCGGATCCTGGCACACTGGCGGATCCTGGCACACTGGCGGATCCTGGCACACTGCCGGATCCTGGCACACTGGCGGATCCTGGCAGACTGGCGGATTTAACTGATCCTGGCTGACTGGCAGATCCTGGCTGACTGGCGGATCCTGGCAGATCCTGGCTGACTGGCAGATCCTGGCTGACTGGCAGATCCTGGCACACTGGCGGATCCTGGCACACTGGCGGATCCTGGCACACTGGCGGATCCTGGCACACTGGCGGATTCTGGCTGAATGGCGGATCCTGGCCGACTGGCAGTTCTGGCGGATCCTGGCTGACTGGCGGATCCTGGCTGACTGGCGGATCCTGGCCGACGCTGGACAGACTGGTAGCTCTGACAGCACCGGACAGGCGGGAGACTCTCACTGCGCTGGAGAGGAGGAAGGCTCCGGCAGCACTGGACAGGCGGGACGCACTGTAGGCCTGATGCGTGGTGCTGACACTGGTATGCCGTGCATACTATGCCAAACCAACAGCTTTCTTTCTACTCTGTCCAATACATCCTCCACACTCTCAGACTCAGCACTCTGCTTCACCGACAGCTCCAATTCCATCCATGGCTCTGCCCAGGGTCCTTCTCCATCAAGGATCTCCCTCCAAGTCCATTTATCCAAATAGTGCAGCATCTCCCACTGCTGCTGCTGCTCCTGTTGCTGCTGCCTCTGTTCCTTCTCCTGCTGCTGCTTTTGCCGTTGCCCGTTACCACGCCGCTTGGTCCTTGGTTGGTGGGTGATTCTGTCAGGGTTTTCCTGTGGTGAAGTAGAGGAGGACCAAAACGCAGCATGGTTATATTGACTCATGTTTAATCAAAAAACGGATAAACATGAACACTACAAAACAATGAACGTGGAAAACCAAAAACAGCCCTATCTGGTGCAAAACACAGAGACAGGAACAATCACCCACAAAATCCAACACAAAACAGGCTACCTAAATATGGTTCCCAATCAGAGACAATTACTAACACCTGCCTCTGATTGAGAACCATATCAGGCCAAACATAGACAAACCAGACACACAACATAGAATGCCCACCCAGCTCACGTCCTGACCAACACTAAAACAAGGAAAACACATACGAACGATGGACAGAACGTGACAGTTTGTAAGGTAACAAAATAGGAAAAATGGGGGTGAATACTTTCTCAAGGCACTGTAGGTAGGGCATAGTGTGCCATTTGGGATGCATCCTGGTATCCAGGTGTTTAATAGGAGAACGTGGGCTCCCAGTAGGGCTGACAGAAATACAAAACACACATTTTCCCTTCTAGCTATTGATCCGTTCGCCCTGTGGAAAACCAGGCATTGCAGATATTCCTGGTGCAAGGCAAAACACTTGATGCTAGGTCATATTCATTAGGCATGAAATGTCTACGGATTGAAACAGGGAGAGACTACCTGGACTTTCTTTACCTATGCAAAATACTTTCTTTAACGTTGTGCCTTAATGAACGTGATCCAGGTCTATTTTCTCATCTTAGGACAAGACGTGAGAAAGATCATAGTTATGAGAGACCACACCGACACGGCAATTATTACAGTAGCTAGCCGTCGCCAGTGTCACTGCCGTCAAATGAAGTAGACCAAAGTGCAGCGTGGTGAGCGTACATATTCCGTTTTATTAGGATGACGCCAACAAAAACAATAAATAATACAAAAACAATAAACAATCGTGAAGCTTAAGGGCTAAGTGCCACAAACAAAGTTAACTACCCATACTGAAAGGAGGGAAAAGGGCTACCTAAGTATTGTTCCCAATCAGAGACAACGATAGACAGCTGTCCCTGATTGAGAACCATACCCGGCCAAAACATAGAAATACAAAATCATAGAAAACAAAAACATAGAATGCCCACCCCAAATCACACCCTGACCAAACCAAATAGAGACATAAAAAGGCTCTCTAAGGTCAGGGCGTGACAGCCAGGCAATAAACCTGCTATCCTCTCCGTGGTACAAGATCTTCTTCAAGAGGTAGACACGGAAAAGCATTGAACGATATACAAATCAAAGTCCAGACACTAATATTGGTTTGACTTAAAAGCCTCTACATCAATGGAAAGCGCACTAGATATTGGTTTTACTTAAAAGCCTCTTAAAAAGTGTTTGCACTATAAAGTGTATGGATCATTTAGTTATTTTATCTTGTGGATATAATTCATTATTTTTCAGATCATTACTCTCTGATTCCAAGAATCACCTGTTTAGATTATGTTGGTTGTTGTTGTAAGATGTTCTTTATCACAGGAGTCAGTCAGTATATACTGAATAGTCAAATATAAAACTACCTAAGCCTGAAGCATTCTGTGCCAGGTCTGTGTCTACTTACGAGGAGGTTGTTAGTCATAGATACACACTGGAAACCAATGGTTCACCTGATTTCAGCTTGTTAATACAACACAATGGAATTTTAACAATATAACACAGCTATTAAAACCAGAATAAAAATGCTTTATCGTTCTACAAATAATTTTTGAGATTGAGAAAGGTTCTTTATAGGAGGCTGTTAGTCATTCATGTTTATTTGAATTAAATGTAACCTTTATTTAACTAGGCAAGTCAGAACAAATTTTTATTTTACAATGACGGCCTACCCCTTCCAAACCCGGACGATGCTTGGCCAATTGTGTGCCGCCTTATGGGACTCCCAATCACGGCCGGGTTGTGATACAGCCTGGAATCGAACCAGGTTCTGTAGTGACACCTCTAGCACTGAGATGCAGTGACTTAGACCGCTGCACCACTCTGGAGTCTTTAGAAACATCCTCAATCTCAGGTTCTATGTAGAATGATACAGCACCTATATTCTGGTTTAATAGCTGTGTTATATTGTTAAAATTCCATTGTGTTTTATAACCAAGTTGAATCAGGTGTGCTAGCTCTGGAACAGCCGGGGGTCCCTGAGGAGAGAAGAGAGAACTGCTACCGTTCTCAACTGGCCAAACTGTACACGAGTCTTTCACGAGACACCATCACTGGTCATAGTCGTATATAACATGGAATAGTGTAACACAACAGATTAGATCAACCGGAATGACACTCTCACTCTCGGATGCACAAAAAGAGCTGTGAGCATACCACGCCCCCAAAATATTCTTATGAGCCACCGACCCCTACGTTTGAACTATTGCTAAAAATGTAAAGAGCACTTTTATGAACTGTAAAGAACCACCGAAGGGCTTAAAGAGTTCTTTGGGTCAGTACGGTTCCAGAATCATCATTCTAGAACCATCATTCTTCCTAAAGAACCCTTGAGGAACCCTCATTGGTTTCGTGTGTAATGGCTTGATATCACCATTTTCAGATGAAGATCGGAGAAAGAAGAGAAGAAAGAAGAACGTTTCACTGTCTGTGAGGGAGGTGAGGCTCCATGGTGTAAACCTTTCCAATCCGGCTCCATGGTGTAAACCTTTCCAATCCGGCTCCATGGTGTAAACCTTTCCAATCTGGCTCCATGGTGTAAACCTTTCCAATCTGGCTCCATGGTGTAAACCTTTCCAATCTGGCTCCATGGTGTAAACCTTTCCAATCCGGTTCACTTTTAAGAACGAACAATAAAAATAAAAAGAAAGACAGCACTGACTGTTAACTGTACCTCAAATAACAGTGAAACAGCCATTTAAGAATCCAGTATGTAAACATTTGAAGAGATATCCAGTATGTAAACATTTGAAGAGATATCCAGTATGTAAACATTTGAAAAGGTATCCAGTATGTAAACATTTGAAAAGGTATCCAGTATGTAAACATTTGAAAAGGTATCCAGTATGTAAACATTTGAAAAGGTATCCAGTATGTAAACATTTGAAAAGGTATCCAGTATGTAAACATTTGAAGAGATATCCAGTATGTAAACATTTGAAGAGATATCCAGTATGTAAACATTTGAAGGGAAGATAGAGAGGGAGATGGACAGAGAGGAGAGAGGTATAGAATGAGGGAAGAGAGAGAGGGAGATGGACAGGGAGGAGAGGGAGATGGACAGAGAGAGAGAGAGAGCACGAGTGAAGAGAGAGAGGGAGATGGACAGAGAGGAGAGAGAGAGGGAGATGGACAGAGAGGAGAGGGAGAGCACAAGGGAAGAGATAGAGGGAGATGGACAGAGAGGAGAGAGAGGGAGATGGACAGAGAGGAGAGGGAGAGCACAAGGGAAGAGAGAGAGGGAGATGGACAGAGAGGAGAGAGGGAGAGCACAAGGGAAGAGAGAGAGGGAGATGGACAGAGAGGGAGAGAGGGAGAGCACGAGGGAAGAGAGAGAGTGAGATGGACAGGGAGGAGAGGGAGAGCACAAGGGAAGAGAGAGAGTGAGATGGACAGAGAGGAGAGGGAGGGCACAAGGGAAGAGAGAGAGGGAGATGGACAGAGAGGAGGGAGGGAGAGCACGAGGGAAGAGAGAGGGAGATGGACAGAGAGGAGGGATGGAGAGCACAAGGGAAAAGAGAGGGAGAGGGAGAGCATGAGGGAAGATAGAGAGGGAGATGGACAGAGAGGAGAGAGGTATAGAATGAGGGAAGAGAGAGAGGGAGATGGACAGAGAGGAGAGGGAGATGGACAGAGAGAGAGAGAGAGCACGAGTGAAGAGAGAGAGAGGGAGATGGACAGAGAGGAGAGAGAGAGGGAGATGGACAGAGAGGAGAGGGAGAGCACAAGGGAAGAGAGAGAGGGAGATGGACAGAGAGGAGAGAGAGGGAGATGGACAGAGAGGAGAGGGAGAGCACAAGGGAAGAGAGAGAGGGAGATGGACAGAGAGGAGAGAGGGAGAGCACAAGGGAAGAGAGAGAGGGAGATGGACAGAGAGGAGAGAGGGAGAGCACGAGGGAAGAGAGAGAGTGAGATGGACAGGGAGGAGAGGGAGAGCACAAGGGAAGAGAGAGAGTGAGATGGACAGAGAGGAGAGGGAGGGCACAAGGGAAGAGAGAGAGGGAGATGGACAGAGAGGAGGGAGGGAGAGCACGAGGGAAGAGAGAGGGAGATGGACAGAGAGGAGGGATGGAGAGCACAAGGGAAGAGAGAGGGAGAGGGAGAGCATGAGGGAAGATAGAGAGGGAGATGGACAGAGAGGAGAGAGGTATAGAATGAGGGAAGAGAGAGAGGGAGATGGACAGAGAGGAGAGGGAGATGGACAGAGAGGAGAGAGGTAGAGTATGAGGGAAGAGAGAGAGGGAGATGGATAGAGAAGATTGAGAGAGAGAGTACGAGGGAAGAGAGAGAGGGAGATAGACAGAGACGAGTGAGAGAGAGAGAGCACAAGGGAAGAAAGATGGAGAGGGAGAGGGACAGAGGGGGAGGGATGGGGATAAAGAAAATAATTTTGATCTATGGGATAGATCGAACAGGTAAAGGAGGGGAAGTGGTTGTCGTGGGAGATATAAAGAAACAAAGAAACAGAGAGAGAGAGAGAGAGAGAGATTTGAAAGGATATCCAACGGCAAACAATATAGAAAGTAAAAGCCTTCAATCACCTAGTGTCACCTGTTGGGTCCTGAAACTCGCTATCACCTGCCTACGTCTGCTCTGCTTTAATGAGGCCGTAGAGCCGTTCACAGGTTGTGATCAGAATGCAAATAACCATACAGTCCAAATATTAATGTACGCTCCCTAGACTGACATCAAGACGTGAGACAGACTAAATGACACACAGGCAAACCAAGGTACGTATGTATGTAGCTGTATTAGAGATCCTACTGTATGTAGCTGTATTAGAGATCCTACTGTATGTAGCTGTATTAGAGATCCTACTGTATGTAGCTGTATTAGAGATTCTACTGCATGTAGATGTATTAGAGATCCTACTGTATGTACCTGTAGAGATCATACTGTATGTACCTGTATTAGAGATCCCACTGTATGTAGCTGTATTAGAGATTCTACTACATGTAGATGTATTAGAGATCCTACTGTATGTAGCTGTATTAGAGATCCTACTGTATGTAGATGTATTAGAGATCCTACTGTATGTAGATGTATTAGAGATCCTACTGTATGTAGCTGTATTAGAGATCCTACTGTATGTAGCTGTATTAGAGATCCTACTGTATGTAGCTGTATTAGAGATCCTACTGTATGTAGCTGTATAGAAGGGTACCTTCTCCTGACTGCTGTTTCCAGATCTCTCCCCAGATTAGAAGGGTACCTTCTCCTGACTGCTGTTTCCAGATCTCTCCCCAGATTAGAAGGGTACCTTCTCCTGACTGCTGTTTCCAGATCTCTCCACAGATTAGAAGGGTACCTTATCCTGACTGCTGTTTCCAGATCTCTCCACAGATTAGAAGGGTACCTTATCCTAACTGCTGTTTCCAGATCTCTCCACAGATTAGAAGGGTATTGAATCTTGAATCTATGTGGCAGTTGATCGGGATGCTTTCTCCACCGTTCAAACAATCCTTCGCTGCAATATTCCATCAGGTTTTCTCTTGCGTCCACGTCCAGGGAGGTTGGCTACAGTGGCACGGGCCTTAAACTTCTTGATAACATTACGTACGGTGGAAACAGGAACACCTGTGACTCACCACAGGTGATTTCAATTCCAAAGTTAAGAACAATCACCTGCTTGAAATCTCATTATTTCGAACTAATTCTAGAAGGTGCCGATAATATTGTCGGGACCTTTTTAGGATTTATTTAGTTGAATAAACTAACATTTTAGTAAATTATTCAGATTTGTTTTGTTCAACTGCAACACAAAGACATACATGTGGATGCGTACATTTTTTATTTTTTTTCTCCAAACGTTTTTCTGGAAGAAAGTGCAAGGGTGCCAACATTTTTGTCCATGACTGTATGTGTGGCCAAGCGTGTGCCTGACGAACAGTCCATTTGTTCTATTAAGGCTGTCCTGCTGTGTCATGTAGGGTGGTGAGGTGCGTTGAGGGGGATAGGAGATTGGTGGGGGCCATTAGACCCACGTGTTTTAGATTTGCTCCATTATGGCTGTGCTGTGGTAGGACTGCAGATTATAGTGTACAGCAGGGGGTCAGAGATAGATGGGGGTCGTCAGAGTGAAGCAGGGGGCTCTTCATAATCACTATATGTACTATGACTCTACGTACCTCCCCCTCACCTCTCCCATCACAGGCTCAGTCAAGCACGTAATGAAACCCAGAGCCAATGATCGTGCACAGGCATGGGTCGCTATTAATCAGGCAGGGCCTATGGGCTGGGAAGGGGTGCGTGGGACAAAGAAGAGGCGTGAGGGGGCTTTTGACACACACACGCGCACACACAGGGCGGATGCTAATTCTGAACGTACAGTTTTATGAAGAAGGCTATAGTCATGGGCCACGTCAGTAGCACCAGGGTTACGTCAGTAGCACCAGGGTTACGTCAGTAGCACCAGGGGTTACGTCAGTAGCACCAGGGGTTACGTCAGTAGCACCAGGGGTTACGTCAGTAGCACCAGGGTTACATTAGTAGCACCAGGGGTTATTTCAATAGCACCAGGGTTACATTAGTAGCACCAGGGGTTACATCAGTAGCACCAGGGTTACATTAGTAGCACCAGGGGTTACGTCAGGAGCACCAGGGTTACGTCAGTAGCACCAGGGGTTACATTAGTAGCACCAGGGGTTACATTAGTAGCACCAGGGGTTACATCAGTAGCACCAGGGGTTACGTCAGTAGCACCAGGGGTTACATCAGTAGCACCAGGGGTTACATCAGTAGCACCAGGGTTACGTCAGTAGCACCAGGGTTACATCAGTAGCACCAGGGTTACGTCAGTAGCACCAGGGTTACGTCAGTAGCACCAGGGGTTACATTAGTAGCACCAGGGGTTACATTAGTAGCACCAGGGGTTACATTAGTAGCACCAGGGGTTACGTCAGGAGCACCAGGGTTACATCAGTAGCACCAGGGGTTACATTAGTAGCACCAGGGGTTACGTCAGGAGCACCAGGGTTACATCAGTAGCACCAGGGGTTACATTAGTAGCACCAGGGGTTACATCAGTAGCACCAGGGTTACATTAGTAGCACCAGGGTTACATTAGTAGCACCAGGGTTACATTAGTAGCACCAGGGGTTACGTCAGTAGCACCAGGGGTTACGTCAGTAGCACCAGGGGTTACGTCAGTAGCACCAGGGGTTACGTCAGTAGCACCAGGGGTTACATCAGTAGCACCAGGGGTTACATCAGTAGCACCAGGGGTTACATCAGTAGCACCAGGGGTTACGTCAGAGCACCAGGGTTACGTCAGGAGCACCAGGGGTTACATCAGTAGCACCAGGGTTACATCAGGGGTTAGCACCAGGGGTTACATCAGTAGCACCAGGGGTTACATCAGTAGCACCAGGGTTACATTAGTAGCACCAGGGTTACATCAGTAGCACCAGGGTTACATTAGTAGCACCAGGGTTACATTAGTAGCACCAGGGTTACGTCAGTAGCACCAGGGGTTACGTCAGTAGCACCAGGGGTTACATCAGTAGCACCAGGGGTTACATTAGTAGCACCAGGGGTTACATCAGTAGCACCAGGGGTTACATCAGTAGCACCAGGGGTTACGTCAGTAGCACCAGGGGTTACGTCAGGAGCACCAGGGGTTACATCAGTAGCACCAGGGTTACATCAGTAGCACCAGGGGTTACATTAGTAGCACCAGGGGTTACATCAGTAGCACCAGGGTTACATTAGTAGCACCAGGGTTACATTAGTAGCACCAGGGTTACATTAGTAGCACCAGGGTTACATTAGTAGCACCAGGGGTTACGTCAGGAGCACCAGGGGTTACGTCAGGAGCACCAGGGGTTACATTAGTAGCACCAGGGTTACATTAGTAGCACCAGGGTTACATTAGTAGCACCAGGGGTTACATTAGTAGCACCAGGGGTTACATTAGTAGCACCAGGGGTTACATTAGTAGCACCAGGGTTACATTAGTAGCACCAGGGGTTACGTCAGTAGCACCAGGGGTTACGTCAGTAGCACCAGGGTTACATCAGGAGCACCAGGGGTTACGTCAGGAGCACCAGGGTTACGTCAGTAGCACCAGGGGTTACGTCAGTAGCACCAGGGGTTACGTCAGTAGCACCAGGGGTTACGTCAGTAGCACCAGGGGTTACGTCAGTAGCACCAGGGGTTACATTAGTAGCACCAGGGGTTACGTCAGTAGCACCAGGGGTTACATTAGTAGCACCAGGGGTTACGTCAGTAGCACCAGGGGTTACATTAGTAGCACCAGGGGCTATTTCAATAGCACCAGGGTTACGTCAGTAGCACCAGGGGTTACATTATTAGCACCAGGGTTACATTAGTAGCACCAGGGTTACGTCAGTAGCACCAGGGTTACATTAGTAGCACCAGGGTTACATTAGTAGCACCAGGGGTTACGTCAGTAGCACCAGGGGTTACATTAGTAGCACCAGGGGCTATTTCAATAGCACCAGGGTTACGTCAGTAGCACCAGGGGTTACATTATTAGCACCAGGGTTACATTAGTAGCACCAGGGTTACGTCAGGAGCACCAGGGTTACGTCAGGAGCACCAGGGTTACGTCAGTAGCACCAGGGTTACGTCAGTAGCACCAGGGTTACCTCAGTAGCACCAGGGTTACCTCAGTAGCACCAGGGGTTACGTCAGTAGCACCAGGGGTTACGTCAGTAGCACCAGGGTTACGTCAGTAGCACCAGGGGTTACGTCAGTAGCACCAGGGTTATGTGAGTAGCACCAGGGGTTACGTCAGTAGCACCAGGGGTTACGTCAGTAGCACCAGGGGTTACGTCAGTAGCACCAGGGTTACATCAGTAGCACCAGGGGTTACATTAGTAGCATTGTTGGGAGATCTGTTTATGAGGACTCATGTCACATGGCTTGTTAGCTGGGAGACCGATGGGAGTACCGGGGAGCTGTTATTCACATGTCACAAATGAGTAATCTGGCCATAATGGGAGAGTCAATGTTGTCCTGTTGTTAGGAAATGACCCGTGTGTTGCAGTGTGTACAGTATATTCCCAGGTGAAATCTGCACACGAGGAGCAGGAGATAACCAAGAGCACGGGCTGAATTCTGGACATTGAGTGTACATCAAGATACATGTTGGGAAAGCGTTGGTCTGATCCACACACAGTACACCTTACAGCTCCTGCAGCGGTGTAGATCGTCATGTCTCTCCTCGGTGGGTTCATAGTTCTCACAGCAAGTGAGATCCAGCTGCATAATGGGTGAGCTTGAAGATGTCATGACAGAGGAAGAGGAGCTAATGAGAGAGGGAGACTAGATTCCACTGTAGACACACAGATGGGTCGGGTCTGGGAGCTACTTTAACCGCCATAGTTGGTTTGGGTTAGTTGCTTTATTGGTTAATGCATCACATGAAAGGATAGATGTCGGGGTAATTGTACTCTGGACAACATTCTGAAGGTATTGATGTGAAACCAAGATACAATGCTGATTCTGGACACTCACTTGATCGGGTAGCAATGGAGGAAGAAGGAGATGGGGAACAAAGTGAAAATGACATGGCTTGGGAACACCTCTCGGAGCCTGTGGCCGGAAATGGGAAGACTGGTTGAAATGACGACGAGGTTTTCTAGGGCCTTCATTTTTGTGGAATCCAGCAGAAAAGTTTCCTGAAGGCGTAGAGTCAGGCGAAGAGAGAAAACACTGTTTTCACGCTTCTATAATTATGCATAGCTTACCACCTTGTTAATTAATACTGTTATGTTTTGTGTTTCTATTTTGCTTGTCAAGTTCTGTTCTATCACATCACTCTCTTAGGAAGCAGAAGGAGAACGTTGAAATGGTAGACGTTGACAGCTCCAGTGGACACGTTATTATCAGTGTTCTATGAGGAATGGAAATAAGAGTGTGCTTGGTGTGACTATAGAAAAGAGGCCATATGTCTCTCGAGTTTGTCAAATTCACTGTGAATGTTAATCATGTTTTATTTTTGGATCATGTTTTTTTTTATCGTTGTTTGTTCGTTTATAAGTAATTTCCAAGTTTATGTAAGTTGAACAGTAGGAAGCTATTGTTCAAGAGGAGGGACTGTTGGGTCTGATTTCTTGACTAATTGACTGAAATATACTTATTCATGATCTGAGGGAAGGAGGGAAATGTATCATGTATATGTTGGATGCAATTAAGTGTAACAGTAGAACTTTAGACCGTCCCCTCGCCCATAGCCGGGCGCGAACCAGGGACCCTCTGCACACATCAACAACAGTCACCCTAGAAGCATCGTTACCCATCGCTCCACAAAAGCCGCGGCCCTTGCAGAGCAAGGGGAACCACTACTTCAAGGTCTCAGAGCAAGTGACGTCACCGATTGAAACGCTATTTAGCGCGAACACCGCTAACTAGCTAGCCATTTCACATCCGTTACATAAGCTTGGAATGTACTGAGGGCAGGGAAGACTATCACAGGTGGCAGGGGCTGATAATGGTGGAGAGCTGGGGATTATTGGGGAAGGGGGTCGAGTTCAGGTCAGGTCACGTTAAAGGAGAAGGAACAGTTTATTGCCCGCGTCACTTCATTTCCTGCCTAGCAACAGAGATGTAATGGTTAGAGAGAAGAAGGAGATTCCACTCCAAACTGGAGTATATATATATATATCATCAGTGGTGGAACCATGTCTTTATCTGATGCGGCTGTGTTTACCCAATGGAAGAATAAACTTGGTGTGAGCTTTCATAGTGACCGTCGAGATCTTACTCTGATAATTAGAACCTAACACTACTAATCTCTCAGCAGATATGCCTTATCACAGATAGTAAAAAACATTAACAAATTAACAAATCCAAAGGAAAGATTTCCTGCTTATTCCCTCCCGTTTCCAGGAATCTTTCAACCATGATTACTGGAAAACTTGGAAAAATTACCAGAATTTTGCAACATTACCTGCAAGTCACATTATGCTTGCCTTGCAAAATGGTTTGTTATTCCCATTGGTATCCAGAGTATCTCTTGGTCAGCACAGGGGAGGTGTGTAATGTCACTCCACATACAGTGCCTTCGGAAAGCACAGCCTCATTCTAAAATGTATTTTAAAAAAGTATCTACACACAATACACCATAATGACAAAGCAAAACTAGGTTTTTAGAAAATGTTTACAAATTTATTACGAATAGAATAAAAAACTGAAATATCACATTTGCAGAAGTATTCAGACTTCAGAGGTCGACCGATTATGATTTTTCAACGCCGATACCGATTATTTGAGGACCAAAAAAAAGCTGATAACGATTATTCGCCCAATTTTTTTAAACATTTATTTGCAATAATGCAATAATTACAACAATACTGAATGAGCACTTATTTTAACTTAATATAATACATCAATAGAAATCAATTTAGCTTCAAATAAATAATGAAACATGTTCAATTTGGTTTAAATAATGCAAAAACAAAGTGTTGAAGAAGTAAAAGTGCAATATGTGCCATTTAAAAAAGCTAACGTTCCTTGCTCAGAACATGAGAACATATGAAAGTTGGTGGTTCCTTTTACCTTGGAATGTTGATGTCTCATGTTAAGAGGTTTTAGGTTGTAGTTAATATAGTATTTATCGGACTATTTCTCTCTATACTATATATATTTGTATTTCATATACCTTTGACTATTGGATGTTCTTATAGGCACTATAGTATTGCCAGTGTAACAGTATAGCTTCCGTCCCTCTCCTCGCCCCTACCTGAGCTCGAACCAGGAACACATCGACAACAGCCACCCTGTAAGCAGCATTACCCATCGCTCCACAAAAGCCACGGCCCTTGCAGAGCAAGGGGAATAACTACTTCAAGTCTCAGAGCGAGTGACGTTTGAAATGCTATGAGCGCGCACCCCGCTAACTAGCTAGCCATTTCACATCAGTTACACCAGCCATTAGGCTGATAGGCTTGAAGTCATAAACAGAGCTGTGCTTGCGAAGAGCTGCTGGCACAAACGCACGAAAGTGCTGTTTGAATGAATGCTTACGAGCCTGCTGCTGCCTACCATCACACAGTCAGACTGCTCTATCAAATCATAGACTTAATTATAACATAATAACACACAGAAATAGGAGCCTTTGGTCATTAATATGGTAGAATCTGGAAACTATAATTTCGAAAACAAAATGTTTATTATTTCAGTGAAATACGGAACCTTTTGGTATTTTATCTAACGGGTGGCATCCCGAAGTCTAAATATTCTTGTTACATTCTTGTTACAATAATTTCACCTGGTTAATATTGCCTGCTAACATGGATTTTAGCTAAATTTGCATGTTTAAAAATATATACTTCTGTGTATTGATTTTAAGAAAAGCATTGGTGTTTATGGTTAGGTACAGTCATCCAACGATTGTGCTTTTTTCGCAAATGCGCTTTTGTTAAATCATCCCCCAGCGTTGCATCGATTATATGCAACGCAGGACACGCTAGATAAACTAGTAATATCATCAACCATGTGTAGTTATAACTCGTGATTATGATTGATTGTTTTTATAAGATAAGTTTAATGCTAGCTAGCAACTTACCTTGGCTTCTGCTGCATTCGCGTAACAGGCAGGCTCCTCGTGGAGTGCAATGAGAGGTAGGTGGTTAGAGCGTTGGACTAGTTAACTGTAAGGTTGCAAGATTGGATCCCCCGAGCTGACAAATTGAAAATCTGTCTTTCTGCCCCTGAACGAGGCAGAAAAACACATTTTTAACCCACCAGGCCCTCATTGAAAATAAGAATGGTTTCTTAACTGAGTTGCCTAGTTAAATAAATGTATAAAAAATATATATTTTTTCTTTCTTTAAAAAAAAAAACGGCAAAATCGCAGACCCAAAAATACAGATTTCCGATTGTTATGAAAACTTGAAATCGGACCTAATTAAATCGGCCATTCCGATTAATCAGTTGATCTCTAATTCAGACCCTTTAGTTTAGTCAGTACTTTGTTGAAGCAACGTTGTCAGCATCAAGTTCTTGGGTATAATTGTAACGGTTTTCTTCTGGTGAAAGAGAGGCGGACCAAAATGCAGCGTGGTTATTTATAAACATCTTTAATAAAGATGATAACTTGAACAATGTATAATACAAAATAAGAAAACGTGGAAAACCGAAAACAGTCCTAACTGGTGCAAAACACAGAGACAGTAACAACCATCCACAAAATCCAACACAAAACAGGCTACCTAAATATGGTTCCCAATCAGAGACAATGACTAACACCTGCCTCTGATAGCCATATCAGGCCAAACATAGAAATAGACAAACTAGACACATAACATAGAATGTCCACTCAGATCACACCCTGACCAAACAAAACATAGAAACATACAAAGCAAACTATGGTCAGGGTGTGACAATAACACTACAACCTTCGCACACCTGTGTTTTGGGAGTGCTTCCATTCTTCTCTGCAGATCCTCTCAAGTTCTGTCAGGTTGGATGGGGAGCGTTGCTGCACACATATTTTCAGGCCAAAATACGTACATTACATTTATAGACAATTTGTCTTACCGTGGACTGATGAACATCAAGGCTTTTAGAGATACTTTTGTAACCCTTTCCAGCTTTATGCAAGTCAACAATTCTTAATCGTGGGTCTCCTGAGATTTATTTTGTTCAAGGCATGGTTCACATCAGGTAATGCTTCTTGTGAATATCAAACTCAAATGTTGTGTGTTTTTTATAGGGCAAGGCAGCTCTAACCAACATCTCCAATCTCGTCTCATTGATTGGACTCCAGGTTAGCTGACTCCTGACTCCAACGTCATTAGCCTTGGGGTTCACATGCTTTTTGGAACGTCATTAGCCTAGGGGTTCACATGCTTTTTGGAACGTCATTAGCCTTGGGGTTCACATGCTTTTTGGAACGTCATTAGCCTTGGGGTTCACATGCTTTTTGGAACGTCATTAGCCTTGGGGTTCACATGCTTTTTGGAACGTCATTAGCCTTGGGGTTCACATGCTTTTTGGAACGTCATTAGCCTTGGGGTTCACATGCTTTTTGGAACGTCATTAGCCTTGGGGTTCACATGCTTTTTGGAACGTCATTAGCCTTGGGGTTCACATGCTTTTTGTAACGTCATTAGCCTTGGGGTTCACATGCTTTTTGGAACGTCATTAGCCTTGGGGTTCACATGCTTTTTGGAACGTCATTAGCCTTGGGGTTCACATGCTTTTTGGAACGTCATTAGCCTTGGGGTTCACATGCTTTTTCCATCTGACACTGTGAATATTTTTAAATGATTGTATTCAATATAGACAAGAAACATGTTATTAGTTGAAGCACACTATGTTTATTTATTGTTGTGACTTAGATGAAGATCAGATCAAATTTGACGACCAATTTATGCAGAAATCCGGGTAATTCCAAAGGGTTCACATACTTTTTCTTGCCACTGTATGTCCAGACACCCTAATAGCGTAATTATTTCCCCCTTAATCAAATCACTAACAACTTTTTGTTTTGTTTTGTATTGTATTTTTATTTTATTTTTGGGGAATGTGGACACAATTCGAACACTTTTTTAAAATAATTTTTTTAAACAATTTTTCAGAAATGTTTTATTCAAATATGCAAATGCATATGGGGCAAAATTCATTTTTCTGGACACTGGATGAAGTCTACCTAAATATGTTTGTTTCATTTTGAAAAGACCGTCCAGGACCGTCCAGAGCAGATTGTAAATAAATCAGTTTTAAAATCTTTATATGTGTAGATAATAGGGAGAATATATTACACACCCAAAGCTGACCTGTGAAGGTGCTGGAGGGTCCTTTCTACGTGTAAAATACAGATGTCTCTTCTCTCCTCAGGGACCTCCAGCCATTCCAGAGCACACCTGATTCAACAAGTTCATCAACACAATCATAAAACCTATGGAATTAGAATTTGGCTATTCAACCAGAATGAAAACCCCTGTATGGTTCTACAAAGAGCCTTTGCGATTGAGAAAAGTTATTTATAGAACCATTATCCATAAAGGTTATTTAAAGAACAATAAAAAAAAGTGTAACCTTAGCGGAATCCTTTTTTGGTGCTATATTTTTAAATATTCTTTATAAAACCTTAGGAAAAGGTTATTTATAGAACCATACACATTCCTTTTAGAACCAGATGAGCATGGTTCTTTATAGAAGATTCCAAAAAAGGTTCCGTGTAGCATCATAAAGGGTTCCGCTATGGTTACAAACCAATAAACCCTTATTTGGAACTAGATAGAACCATTTGTTTTTAGTGTGTACTCAGCGGTATCGTGGCAAGGACAAACATCATTACGTTGTCATCCAGAGTCCCACTTGTTTATTTTCAAGCTACACACAATATGTTACAGCAGGTTTCTAAAGGACTAAAGACATCCTGATACTGGTAACGTCACAACCCCACTATTGGGACACAACAAATGATTATTGGCGTAAGTGATTTCTCTTACTCACAGTAAGCTGATTTGCTATGAGAATGAATTAATCTGTTAATCTACAATGTGTACATACACTAATGTGATTGGTTATGGAAGAACACACACACAGAATTCATTTCGTTTTTAGCTAATTAAAATGGATTGAGTTAGCAGGGGTTTAAAAAGGGTCTCAACATGTAATCAAACACACGTGTGCATCCATGCACGCAAACACATGCACGCAAACACGTGGACATACACACGTGGACATACACACACACACACACACACACACACACACACACACACACACACACACACACACACACACACACACACACACACACACACACACACACACACACACACTCAGCTGGAGAGAGCTCAGATAGAGAGAGCTCAGATAGAGAGAGGAATCACAGATAGACATCGTTATCTTCTTCCTGTTTCCATGGCGAATGCAAGGCCCAGTGCAATGCCCAGAATTAGATAGCCTTTATAGCCTCTGTGCTGCGACTCCTTTCTGTCATACAGACGGTCAGGCAGTTTGTGTTATATATATATATATGAAGTGAACCTGCCCTCTTGTGGCAATCAGATGCTAGTTTTGATGATCGGCCAGATTCAAGACTCCCTTGCAAAATGTATAATCAAAACCAATGGGATTATTGAATATTTTCTGTCAAATAAGTTCAGCAAACTGAACACACATTATAAAAAGAGGAAAGAAAAAAGTAGAGATTTCTCTGAGACCCTTCTGGGCTTCTTGCCCAGGTTGTAAAAGTCCATAGTGCACTCTCTGTCAACCAGGCATTTGTACTTTGGGATCCCAGCCAGAAAAGGTTACCGTCTCTCACACTGTATCTAATTTCCAAAAACAGATAGAGGTAAATAAAACCCCTAAAGATACTGACTTTGACAGGTTCGTCACACGGGATCATTAAATCTCCCCAGGACAGACAGAATAGACCAGCGTCAACATTGACATGATACTGGTCAACTGACTGCTTCTGCTATTTTAGCAGCCAGCCACTATATTCTGTCTCAGTCTCTGCCTGGACTTTTTATGTTGTGTTTGAGTCATTGTGGGATCTTAAAGCCAGTGTATATTTAACTGGCAGAAATTAATGGCGGCAGATGGCGCTAAGCTAACCGAATGTTAATCTTGATGCCTTTCCACTAACCCTACCCTGAACCTGAAACTGAAACTACATAACCTTAACCTAAACCTAAACCTAGTTCCTAAACTTAATTTGAACTCGTACCTTCTGTAAGTGTGGTCACAAGACCTGTGTTTCAGCCACGTTCCAAAGATGTTTGTAAGACACAATAAAATGGAATAATTGGTCATTGATCATCACATTTATTTTGCTTCTAATTAATTAAACGTGCTCTCTCGTGTTGCCTGTGGCAACTCATACGTTAATACCTTGGGTCGCCGTGTCACGCTTATGGCCCGATCTAGCTGTTTACACAATTTTTTTATTTTATTTTTTATTTCACCTTTATTTAACCAGGTAGGCAAGTTGAGAACAAGTTCTCATTTACAATTGCGACCTGGCCAAGATAAAGCAAAGCAGTTCGACAGATACAACGACACAGAGTTACACATGGAGTAAAACAAACATACAGTCAATAATACAGTATAAACAAGTCTATATACAATGTGAGCAAATGAGGTGAGAAGGGAGGTAAAGGCAAAAAAGGCCATGGTGTCAAAGTAAATACAATATAGCAAGTAAAACACTGGAATGGTAGTTTTGCAATGGAAGAATGTGCAAAGTAGAAATAAAAATAATGGGGTGCAAAGGAGCTAAATAAATAAATTAATTAAATACAGTTGGGAAAGAGGTAATTGTTTGGGCTAAATTATAGGTGGGCTATGTACAGGTGCAGTAATCTGTGAGCGGCTCTGACAGTTGGTGCTTAAAGCTAGTGAGGGAGATAAGTGTTTCCAGTTTCAGAGATTTTTGTAGTTCGTTCCAGTCATTGGCAGCAGAGAAGTGGAAGGAGAGGCGGCCAAAGAAAGAATTGGTTTTGGGGGTGACTAGAGAGATATACCTGCTGGAGCGTGTGCTACAGGTGGGAGATGCTATGGTGACCAGCGAGCTGAGATAAGGGGGGACTTTACCTAGCAGGGTCTTGTAGATGACATGGAGCCAGTGGGTTTGGCGACGAGTATGAAGCGAGGGCCAGCCAACGAGAGCGTGTGCTACAGGTGGGAGATGCTATGGTGACCAGAATCACATGTGCCAAAAATCAAATGTGCAGACTATCGCTACCACAACTAATCAATACGTTCTATGGCCTCAATTGTCCCCGTTTGTAGGTCTAAGCACCTGATGTTGCCAGCATACAGTAATAGCTTTAATCCTCTTGAGTCGATCAGATACACAGTATTTTGTTGGGTTGATAATAGGCCTACAAAAGTAACACATTGCTGTACATTTACAGCAAAACTTTCACAGTTAGCTACTGAAATTCTATATTACAGTACATTACTGTAAAGAGCAATGCATTAATGGGGGCTCATTGGCGTTCCGCTAAACTGCTACACTACAATTTTACACTAAAATACTGTTTCTGTTCTGCTGTATATTTACAGCAGCATACGGTGAATTATGGGGGGAAAATGTTATGGGGAGGTGAAAGAATCTCTGGCTCATTAAAGTATTTTAAGGCGAGCCTTGTAAGAGGCTTTTTTTGGTTGCACGCATTAGTGAGAATGCTGTACCCAACAGAATACAGCAAATCTACACTAACTTACGAGCTACTGTGCTGTCAGTAATGCACTGGAATTCAGTACTATACTGTATTTTTCTCATCTAAAAACATTTTTCTGTAAATGTACAGTAATTTACTGGCTACAGGGCTGCCAGTAATTTACTGTAATTCAGTACCACCCCCACAGAATACAGTACCATACTGTTGTCATGACGTTGGCCTCTTTGGGTATAGCAAGCCCCATCCCCCTCTCCTTGCCTCCCCCTCGCCTCCTTCAACTAGGCTGCTGTGGTCAGAGAGATGTCGTAAATTCCTAAGGATCTTCTCATGGACACACAGTATAGAGAGAGTAGATTTTCATGGAGCACCTCAATTATGAGATGGCTAAAGGTTGCAGACCATGTTTTTATCCATTAGGAGGACAAAGGTTGTAGACCATTGCTGAATCTTCTAACCATACCACGTGGTTAAACTCTTAGACTATCGATACCGACAGAATGAGAACACGTCTTTGATATTAATTACTAGTCTGCAGCTAGGAATTCGGTATCATTGAACGCGAAGAACGACAACCGCCGAAACATCCATTCTATAACGAAACGCATGTCAATCTGAACTATCCACTATAACCACGACAGAGTGAGAGAGAGAGGGAGAGAGACAGACAATTCTACAAAAGAAATGAACTTTTCACCAGAGATCAAGACGACACACTGAGCGTAAATATATATATTGATTGCAATTGTTCCCGAATGAGTGAGCGTTCATGTGCAAAGGATTAGCATTTCAATTGTTATAATTATTACTCTGTAGTGACTTCTTAGTTGACCCCCACTTCCCCTTTTGTCTAACAAGCTGCCTTGCCGGTTTAGCCCACTAGGGCACATTCTCCTATCATTTCTGGTAACCACATTTACCTTGTTTGTTTGTTTTGTTTATGCATTTCTGTGAATTATTTAGTTAGTAATAAATAAATGATTTAAGAGACAATTGATGTATGGATGACTCATAGTGAAGACTGGGTTCGTGCAGATAACCAACAATTTACAACGTTTGGAATGAGACTAACGTGAGGTAAAGTAAATTATTAATTAATTCAAAGACTAATTGATCAGATAAAATATCTGAAAAGTTATTTTAGGAAATGATAACTTTGTAATCTGAATATTTTTCCTTGGTGCCCCGACTTCCTAGTTAATTACAGTTACGTGATTAATCAGTTGATTGCGTAATACTAATTACAGAGAATCTTTGATAAAAACTATCAGTCTTCAGTTGATGATAGTAAAGACACGACACTGTAATTTTGGAGCACCCAAAACCTATTATGGGTGAATGGGATTGATGTGGCTCATTAACAAATGTTGAGACGTGCCTTGTAAGAGGCTTTACATGTTGCAACCGTTACCGAGAGTGCTGTACCAATTTAAGTGGTATGTGGTAGTGGTTCACCTAACAATGAAATGTATATAGGGAACAGATCAGAGTGACAGCAAGTCTCAAACCTTTAATGGTTGAGTGTTTATCCATGTCCTTTTGATCTGTTCTTTTGTCACTACCAGTTTAGAAGCCTTCGTTAAAGCTCCTAAACAGTCATTATGAAAAATACTTTTTTTCTCTCATGGCTAACTACCAGGAAGTTTGAAAAGACAGAACGAGTGGGCGGGGATCTTATATTCATGAGCTTTCCTTGACTGACAGCTCTTTGACACGCCTATGTCAAGCAACTTGGATGCGGTGAGCAGTGTTGTAGTAGAACCTCTAGCCGGGCCCTCAGAGCATGTGCAGACCAGCTGGCTGCTGTGTTCTCTGACATGTTCAATCCCTCCCAGGGCCTCTATACCCACCCGCTTCAAGATGTCCACTATCATCCCTGTGCCCAAGAAAGGGAATGTAACTGAACTGAATGACTACCGACCGGTAGCACTCACTTCCAGCATCATGAAGTGCTTGGAGAGGCTAGTCAAATACCATATCACCTCCTCCCTACCCGACACACCCAACCCTCTTCACCTACCGTCCTGACAGATCCACGGACGACGCCATCCCCATTGCAGTGCACACTGCCCTTATCCACCTGGACAAAAAAGTTGTGATACAGCCCAGGATCGAACCAGGGTCTGTGGTGACACCTCTAGCACTGAGATGCAATGCCTTAGACCTCTGTGCCACTCGGGATCGGAGAGAATAGACAGATGGAGAGCGAGAGGAGAGAATAGACAAAGAGGGAGGGAGAGATAGACAGGGAGAGAGAGAGAGAGAGAGAGAGAGAGAGAGAGAGAGAGAGAGAGAGAATAGATGAAGAGGGAAAGAGAGGGGAGAGAATATACAGAGAGGGAGAGGGGGGAGAGGCAGAAAGAGACAGAGAGGGGTAGAGAGAGAGAGAGAGAGAGCAGGAGAATAGCGAGAGAGACAAAGAGAATGGATGGAGAAGGAAAGAAATGGAGAGAATAGATGGAGAGGAGAGAGAGAGAGAGAGAGAGAGAGAGAGAGAGAGAGAGAGAGAGAGAGACTGAGAGAGAGAGACACAGAGAGAGAGAGAGATACAGAGAGAGAGAGAGACACAGAGAGAGAGACACTCCACAGAGCCCCAGGACAGCAGCACAATTAGACCCAACCAAATCATGACAAAACAAAAATATAATTACTTGACACATTGGAAAGAATTAACAAAAAAACAGAGCAAACTACAATGCTATTTGGCCCTAAACAGAGAGTACACAGCGGCAGAATACCTGTCCACTGTGACTCTTTAGAGAGGGGATTAAGAGAGAAGAAAGTTATTTCTGGAAGAGGAAAAGAAGAGAAGATGTGGCCCTTCCCAGGATTAAAAGGGCCCCTGGCTCAGATCAGCCTAATGGGGATGCTGTTGTTGTCTCTGTGTCTCTACACCGACCTCGTCACTGGAGGGAAGGCCACCCAACACCACCACCGTCTGTCTGTTCCCATTGACAACTCACTTTGCAGGGCAGGATGACACAGAAGCACAGGGGGTAGGGGAATTGAGATAACAAAACACTTCAGTGTAATGTATTGTAGGGGGTCATTTTAGGTGCGTATAAACCAGTATAGAACAGTAACAGTTGGAGTGTTTGGTTTGTAGTTTGTATTTGTTTGATCATTTATACAGGGAGACACATTTTTCATTGATTTGATACAGTAGTATGACCAATGCTTGAAAAATAAAATGTCTCCCCCTGCATTTTAACTTGAGCTATTATTTACTTTGATACTGCAAATGAGGGTAGGTTTACAAATATATCTAGGAACTGATACATTCAACTTTAAAACCAATGTTTAAGACAATTAGTCTAGTCTTACAGTAATTTACACGGTCAACCTCGTGCCTGTGTGAATCACGACTGGATGAGAATTAAACACTGACCCAATAGTTCCGGTTGTTTTCTTGTTCCCTTTTTCTTCCGGAAAAGGAAGTTTGACCAACAGACTTATAAGAAAAAGAGGAACTTCCTCTGACGGATTAATACAAGCTAAAATAGATCCTTAATTCAAATCATAGAATACAGAATCTGGTTTCTCTATTTAACGGCCACCTTGTCCTCGAACCTGTGTGTGTTTATGGGAGGGGATAAAGGAAAATGACAAAATCGTCTCCCTTCCCTGTTCACGGGGCCCATGACATCTCATGCTAAAGGGCACTTTTTAAATATATACATTTTTTTTTTACCCTGTTTTCTCCCCAATTTCGTGGTATCCAATTGTTTTAGTAGCTACTATCTTGTCTCATTGCTACAACTCCCGTACGGGCTCGGGAGAGATGAAGGTTGAAAGTCATGTGTCCTCCAATACACAACCCAACCAAGCCGCACTGCTTCTTAACACAGCGTGCATCCAACCCAGAAGCCAGCCGCACCAATGTGACAACCTTGGTTAGCGCGCACTGCACCCGGCCCGCCACAGGAGTCGCTGGTGCGCAATGAGACAAGGATATCCAGCCAACACATCACTAACCCGTGCGTCGCCCCACGGACCTCCCGGGCACGGCCGGTTACAGAGCCTGGGCCTAGGGTCTCTGGTGGCACAGCTGGCACTGCAGTACAGCGCCCTTAACCACTGCGCCACCCGGGAGGCCCCTATAGCACCACTTTTCATTATCTCCAACACCATACTAGTGTACCTGGTATGTGAAAATGGCACATTTCTAAATGTTGTAGCAAAAAGAGTTAAACAATAAAATCTGGAAAACTCACAATTTTCATTTTCATTAAACCCTAAAACTGTACAATAAAATATTCTCCTCTTCCAGGCATAACGATGGCTGATGAGATCCAGAATTATGGCGTTGACACCATAAGCTGCTCTTTGGCTCCGGTGCAGCGTCTGGAGGCCCTGCTGGCTCAGGGGAACGGCATCGATGTGTCCCACAGGGTTCAGGTAGGCAGCTTGCCTAGAGGGTTAGTGAGGTGGGCAGAGACCAAACGGTTACCGGGTGAAATCCTGGGTCTGACTGGAAAAACATTTGTGGGATGTGGGTGGCTGACCTTGTTCTCAAACCTGTGTGTGTTTATGGGATAAAGGAAAATGACCAAATCGTCTCTGTGACGTTTGAAACAAACAAAGTAGTCGTCCTGCTAGAGACCGCTGAGTGGTTTAGGGTTCATGGGGGGCAGAAAGTGGTTTAGGGTTCATGGGGGGCAGAAAGTGGTTTAGGGTTCATGGGGGGGCAGAAAGTGGTTTAGGGTTCATGGGGGGCAGAAAGTGGTTTAGGGTTCATGGTAGGGCAGAAAGTGGTTTAGGGTTCATGGTAGGGCAGAAAGTGGTTTAGGGTTCATGGTAGGGCAGAAAGTGGTTTAGGGTTCATGGGGGCAGAAAGTGGTTTAGAGTTCATGGGGGGGCAGAAAGTGGTTTAGGGTTCATGGGGTGGGGGAGCAGAAAGTGGTTTAGGGTTCATGGAGGGGGAGCAGAAAGTGGCTTAGGGTTCATGGGGGGGGAGCAGAAAGTGGTTTAGGGTTCATGGGGGGGCAGAAAGTTGGTTAGGGTTCATGGGGGGGGCAGAAAGTGGGTTAGGGATCATGGGGGGGCAGAAAGTGGTTTAGGGTTCATGGGGGGGGGGGAGCAGAAAGTGGCTGAAGAGAGAGGGGTTTAACTGTAGATGTCACTCTACTGCTTTAGACTGTGTACTCTATGTGCGTAACACGCTCAAACAGTTTACTGTGTATTTTTATAAAGCCATCTAGTGGGTGTACTTGGTAACTGCAACCTCGTGACTGATTCAGTACTACTCGGAAATCCCAGACCAAAATGCTGAATACTAGTGGAGGCTGCTGGGAGGACGCACGGTCAGTGGGTGTCATAATACATCAATTAGTACATCAATTAGTGATTGACCAACGTAATTGGTCCATGTAGGTGTAACCTCATTGATCATAATCTACTGTAGAGGCTTACTCTGGCTGGCTACTGCAACCATAGAACATTCCTGTATAATTCCACTCATTAATTTGAATGGAAAAACCCCTTCTAGGAATTATATCTCTATGACTGCAACACTAGATAGCTGTATATTGTGTACATCCTATAGCGTATAGGGTATTCTATAGGATATATGGTATTATATAGGTTATAGGGCATTCTATAAGGTATACTGTATTATATAGGGTATAGAATATTCGAGAAGGAATAGGAATGATATAGAGTATAGGGTATTCTATGTGATTTAAGGTATTATATAGGGTAAAGTGTATTATATTTTGAATAAGGTATTATATAAGGTATATGGTATTATATAGGGTATAGGGTATTCTATAGGATATAGGGTATAGGGTATTCTAGAAGGAATAGGGAATTATATAGGGTATAGGGTATTATATAGGGTATATGGTATTATATAGGGTATAGTGTATTCTATAGGATATAGAGTATTATACAGGGTATAGGGTATTCTATAAGGTTTAGGGTAATATATAGGGTACAGGGTATTCTATAAGGTATATGGAATTATATAAGGAATGGGGCATTCTATAGGATATTATATAGGGTAAGGGTATTATAGAGGGTATATGGTATTATATAGGGTACAGGGTATTCTATAAGGTATTATATAGGGAATGGGGCATTCTATAGGGTATTATATAGGGTATATGGTATTATTTAGGATATAGGGTATTCTATTGTCGTAAAGAGGAGACCAAGGCACAGCGTGATATGAATACATGTTCTAAATTGAATGAAGAAAGAACACTGAAACAAACTTACAAAACAACGTGACGCTATATAATCTAAATGTGCAGACACATGCAACTAGACATAGACACAGATAATAACCCACGAAATACCCAAAGAAGATGGCTGCCTAAATATGGTTCCCAATTAGAGACAACGATAAACAGCTGCCTCTAATTGAGAACCAATCTAGGCAACCATAGACATACATAAACACCTAGATAGTAAACGACCCCATAAACCTACAAAACCCCTAGACAGTGGAAAAACACATAGATCACCCATGTCACACCCTGACCTAACCATAACAATAAAGAAAACAAAGAATACTAAGGTCAGGGCGTGACATCTATAAGGTATAGGGTATTATATAGGGTACAGGGTATTATATAGGATATAGGGTATAGGTTATTCTATAAGGTATGTATAGTGTATTATATAGGGTATTCTGTAGGTAAGGTAAGGTATTCTGTATATAGGTATTCTACATGTCAAGTCCCCTTCCCGGGCGGGTGGGTTAGTCGTCACCGGCCTATTAGCTATAGGATAAACCTGGTATTAGTTTGTTTTTATATAGTGTATAGTGTATTATATAGTGGATTTTTCCATATTTTTGGGTATCCTGTGAGCAGGGTATTAAAGACACAGCATTGAACTCTAATCATTTGATACATTACAGATATAGGGCATTATATACGGTACAGGGTATTATATAGGGTATAGGGTATTCTATAGGGTATAGGGTATTATATAGGGTAAAGGTTATTCTAGAAGGTATAGGGTATTATATAGGGTATAGAGTATTATATAAGGTATATGGTATTATATAGGGTATAGGGTAATCTATAAGGTATAGGGCATTATATAGGGTATTCTATAGGGTATAGGGTATTCTAGAAGGTATAGGTTGTTATATTATTATATAGGGTACATGTCACGCCTTGGTCTTAGTATTTTGTGTTTTCTTTAATTATTTGTTCAGGCCAGGGTGTGACATGGGGTTATTGCATTGTCGTATTGGGTTTTTGTAGGCATTGGGATTGTGGTTGATGAGGGTGTGTCTAGTATAGGCTTGGCTGCCTGAGGCGGTTCTCAATCAGAGTCAGGTGATTCTTGTTGTCTCTGATGGGGAACCGTATTTAGGTAACCTGGGTTTCGCTTTGTATTTCGTGGGTGATTGTTCCTGTCTCTGTGTAGTTTCACCAGATTGGCTGTAATTAGGTTTCATGTTCCGTTTGTTGTTTTGCTTTTGTAGAAGTTATTTCATGTATCGCGATTGTTTCATTAAAGACATGAGTAACCACCACGCTGCATTTCGGTCCGACTCTCTTTCTACAAACAAAGAACGCCATTACAGTACAGGGTATTCTATAAGGTATAGAGTATTATATAGGGTATAAGGAATTATATAGGCTATAGGGTATTCTATAAGGTACAGGAATTTTATAAGGTATAGCTTATTATATAAATTATAGGGTATTCTATAAGGTATAGGGTATTATATGGGACATTCTATTGGGTATAGGGTATTCTATACGGTTTTATATAGGGTAAATTGTATTCTAAAAGGTATAGGGTATTCTATAAGATATCGGGTATTATATAGGGTATAGGGTATATATATAGGATATAGGGCATTATATAGGGTATAGGGTATTATATATTGTATAGGGTATTCTATAATGTATAGGCTAGTATATAGGGTAAAGGGTATTCTATAAGGTATAGAATATCTGGTACTCTATAGGGTATAGGATATTCTATAAGGTATAGGGTATTTTATAGGGTATATGGTATTATATAGGGCATAGGGTATTTTATAAGGTATAGGGTATAGGGTATTCTATAAGGTCTAGGTTATTATATAGTGTCACGTTCTGACCTTTATTTTTTGTGTTTTGTATTTAGTTAGTATGGTCAGGGCGTGAGTTGGGTGGGCAGTCTATGTTTGTTTGTCTAGGTTTTGGGAATTTCTATGTTTCGGCCTAGTATGGTTCTCAATCAGAGGCAGGTGTCATTAGTTGTCTCTGATTGAGAATCATACTTAGGTGGCCTGGGTTTCACTGTGTGTTTGTGGGTGATTGTTCCTGTCTCTGTGTGTGCACCAGATAGGACTGTTTTGAGTTTTCACATTTTCTTGTTAGTTTGTTCATGTGTACCTTCACGTATTAAAAAGTACCATGGACAATTACCACGCCGCGTATTGGTCCTCTGATCCGTTTCGCCTCTCCTCTTCGGAAGAAGAGGAGGAAATTCATTACAGAATCACCCACCAAAATCGGACCAAGCGGCGTGGTAAAGGACAGCGACGACAGCAGCAGCAGCAGCAACAACAGCGGCCAGCATCAGAGCAGAATCTGGACTACACAACTTGGGAGGAGATAGATAGGTGGGTGGTCGACCCAGGGAGAGTGCCGGAGCCCGCCTGGGATTCGATGGAGCAATGCAAGGAAGGTTACAGGAGAATGAGGTTGGCGAAGCCAGCACGGCAGTGCGACAGGTACGAAAGGCAGCCCCAAATTTTTTTTTGGGGGGCACACGAGGTGTGGTACTAAGCCAGGTAGCAGACCTGAGCTCACTCCTCGTGCTTATGATAAGCAGCGCATTACTGGTCAGGCACCGTGTTATGCGGTTGAGGCGCATGGTGTCGCCAGTGCGTGTCCATAGCCCGGTGCGCTATAGGGCAGCCCCCAAAAGTGCCATGCGAGTGTGGGCATTGAGCCAGGGGCGTATGGTGCCTGCTCAGCGGGTCTGGTCGCCGGTACGCAGTCTTGGTCCAGGTTATCCTGCGCCGGCTCTGCGTGCTCTGTCTCCGGGGCGCTGGGAGGGTGCAGTGCGTCCTCTGCCTGCACTCCGCTCGTGCCGGGCAACTGTGGGAGTGGAGCCTAGGGGAGAGGTGCGTGTAGTAAGCACTAGATCTCCCGTGCTTACCCACAGCCCGGTTCAACCTGTGCCTGCACTCTGGAGGGTCCGGGCTCGAGTAGTTGTCCAGCCTGGGGAAGTGGTGCCAGGTTGCGCACCAGAGCTCCAGTGCTCCCCACAGCCCGGTCTTTCAGGCTCCTCCTAACACCAAGCCTCCTGAAAGTCTCCCCAGCCTGGTGGTTCCTGGCAGCCCCACGCAACAGGCTGTCTCTCAGTCTCCTCCTGCAGGTGCTCCCGCCTGTCCGGCGCCGCTGCCGGAGCGTCCCGCCTGTCCGGCGCCGCTGCCGGAGCGTCCCGCCTGTCCTGCGCCGCTGCCGGAGCGTCCCGCCTGTCCGGTGCCGCTGCCGGGCGTCCCGCCTGTCCGGCGCCGCTGCCGGAGCCTCCCGCCTGTCCGGCGCCGCTGCCGGAGCCTCCCGCCTGTCCAGCGCCGCTGCCGGAGCGTCCCGCCTGTCCGGCGCCACTGCGGAGCCTCCCGCCTGTCCGGGCGCCGCTGCCGGAGCCTCCCGCCTGTCCGGCGCCGCTGCCGGAGCCTCCCGCCTGTCCGGCGCCGCTGCCGGAGCCTCCCGCCTGTCCGGCGCCGCTGCCGGAGCCTCCCGCCTGTCCGGCGCCGCTGCCGGAGCCCCTCAGCCCAGAGGCGCCAGAGCCCCTCAGCCCAGGCGTCAGAGCCCCTCAGCCCAGAGGCGTCAGAGCCCCTCAGCCCAGGCGTCAGAGCCCCTCAGCCCAGAGGCGCCAGAGCCCCTGCCCCTCTGTCCAGAGCTTCTGCCCCTCTGTCCCGAGCTGCCCCTCTGTCCAGTGGGGTCATTGAGAGGGTTGCCATGGTGAGAAAGCCACGGAGGCGGACAATAAAGCGGACTAAGACAATGGTGAAGTGGGGTCCGCGTCCCGCGCCAGAACCGCCACCGCGGACAGACGCCCACCCAGACCCTCCCTATAGGTCAAGGTTTTGCGGCCGGAGTCCGCACCTTTGGGGGGGTACTGTCACGTTCTGACCTTTATTTTTGTGTTTTGTATTTAGTTAGTATGGTCAGGGCGTGAGTTGGGTGGGCAGTCTGTTTGTTTGTCTAGGTTTTGGGAATTTCTATGTTTCGGCCTAGTATGGTTCTCAATCAGAGGCAGGTGTCATTAGTTGTCTCTGATTGAGAATCATACTTAGGTGGCCTGGGTTTCACTGTGTGTTTGTGGGTGATTGTTCCTGTCTCTGTGTGTGCACCAGATAGGACTGTTTTGAGTTTTCACATTTTCTTGTTAGTTTGTTCATGTGTACCTTCACGTATTAAAAAGTACCATGGACAATTACCACGCCGCGTATTGGTCCTCTGATCCGTTTCGCCTCTCCTCTTCGGAAGAAGAGGAGGCAATTCATTACAGAATCACCCACCAAAATCGGACCAAGCGGCGTGGTAAAGGACAGCGCGACAGCAGCAGCAGCAGCAACAACAGCGGCCAGCATCAGAGCAGAATCTGGACTACACAACTTGGGAGGAGATAGATAGGTGGGTGGTCGACCCAGGGAGAGTGCCGGAGCCCGCCTGGGATTCGATGGAGCAATGCAAGGAAGGTTACAGGAGAATGAGGTTGGCGAAGCCAGCACGGCAGTGCGACAGGTACGAAAGGCAGCCCCAAATTTTTTTTTTGGGGGGGGCACACGAGGTGTGGTACTAAGCCAGGTAGCAGACCTGAGCTCACTCCTCGTGCTTATGATAAGCAGCGCATTACTGGTCAGGCACCGTGTTATGCGGTTGAGCGCATGGTGTCGCCAGTGCGTGTCCATAGCCCGGTGCGCTATAGGGCAGCCCCCAAAAGTGCCATGCGAGTGTGGGCATTGAGCCAGGGCGTATGGTGCCTGCTCAGCGGGTCTGGTCGCCGGTACGCAGTCTTGGTCCAGGTTATCCTGCGCCGGCTCTGCGTGCTCTGTCTCCGGGGGCGCTGGGAGGGTGCAGTGCGTCCTCTGCCTGCACTCCGCTCGTGCCGGGCAACTGTGGGAGTGGAGCCTAGGGGAGAGGTGCGTGTAGTAAGCACTAGATCTCCCGTGCTTACCCACAGCCCGGTTCAACCTGTGCCTGCACTCTGGAGGGTCCGGGCTCGAGTAGTTGTCCAGCCTGGGGAAGTGGTGCCAAGGTTGCGCACCAGAGCTCCAGTGCTCCCCCACAGCCGGTCTTTCAGGCTCCTCCTAACACCAAGCCTCCTGAAAGTCTCCCCAGCCTGGTGGTTCCTGTGGCAGCCCCACGCAACAGGCTGTCTCTCAGTCTCCTCCCTGCAGGTGCTCCCGCCTGTCCGGGCGCCGCTGCCGGAGCGTCCCGCCTGTCCGGCGCCGCTGCCGGAGCGTCCCGCCTGTCCTGCGCCGCTGCCGGAGCGTCCCGCCTGTCCGGTGCCACTGCCGGGCGTCCCGCCTGTCCGGCGCCGCTGCCCGAGCCTCCCGCCTGTCCGGCGCCGCTGCGGAGCCTCCCGCCTGTCCAGCGCCGCTGCCGGAGCGTCCCGCCTGTCCGGCGCCACTGCCGGAGCCTCCCGCCTGTCCGGCGCCGCTGCGGAGCCTCCCGCCTGTCCGGCGCCGCTGCCGGAGCCTCCCGCCTGTCCGGCGCCGCTGCCGGAGCCTCCCGCCTGTCCGGCGCCGCTGCCGGAGCCCCTCAGCCCAGGCGCGCCAGAGCCCCTCAGCCCAGAGGCGTCAGAGCCCCTCAGCCCAGAGGCGTCAGAGCCCTCAGCCCAGGCGTCAGAGCCCCTCAGCCCAGAGGCGCCAGAGCCCCTGCCCCTCTGTCCAGAGCTTCTGCCCCTCTGTCCCGAGCTGCCCCTCTGTCCAGTGGGGTCATTGAGAGGGGTTGCCATGGTGAGAAAGCCACGGAGGCGGACAATAAAGCGGACTAAGACAATGGTGAAGTGGGGTCCGCGTCCCGCGCCAGAACCGCCACCGCGGACAGACGCCCACCCAGACCCTCCCCTATAGGTCAAGGTTTTGCGGCCGGAGTCCGCACCTTTGGGGGGGTACTGTCACGTTCTGACCTTTATTTTTTGTGTTTTGTATTTAGTTAGTATGGTCAGGGCGTGAGTTGGGTGGGCAGCCTGTTTGTTTGTCTAGGTTTTGGGAATTTCTATGTTTCGGCCTAGTATGGTTCTCAATCAGAGGCAGGTGTCATTAGTTGTCTCTGATTGAGAATCATACTTAGGTGGCCTGGGTTTCACTGTGTGTTTGTGGGTGATTGTTCCTGTCTCTGTGTGTGCACCAGATAGGACTGTTTTGAGTTTTCACATTTTCTTGTTTTTGTTCATGTGTACCTTCACGTATTAAAAAGTACCATGGACAATTATCACGCCGCGTATTGGTCCTCTGATCCGTTTCGCCTCTCCTCTTCGGAAGAAGAGGAGGAAATTCATTACATATAGGGTATTCTATAGGGTAAAGGGTATTCTATAGGGTAAAGGGTATTATATAGGGTATTCTATAGGGTATTGGGTATTCTATAGGGTATAGGGCAGGTATTCCCAAAATACAAATGTGATTCACATAAAAAAAATATTATTATAATAAAATTATTCACATTTTCAAATTGTCCATGTATATTTTCCAACGGGGCTATACATTTGGGTGAGGTTTTTTCTCACCTGAGTAGCCTCGTTTCACTGCCGAAAATACATGTGGCCTAGTCAAATAATGAACATCCAATCACATTAATGCTCTCACGGGAATTCCACTAACGATCTGTATGTAGCCAAACGTAGCTGCTGCTCATTCTGTTTGCTTGAAAATTGATAAATTGTTCAAAGTATGGCCTGCGTCCATAGAGACACATACCAGCTCTACTGGTAGTACTGATACTACCAGCAGTACTACACCTGCACCTGTCGACAACACAAGTTGTTCTGCTTCCACGAGCACACCCAATGCTAGCATCAGTAATTCTACATTTGTTGTTAGTCCAGCTAGCATGGACAATGACAGTTGTGAATCTGATGCAGCCGAAGAACTACTGCCTCCTTACCCAGGAACGCACCGAACAACAGACAGGGACGTTGGACCCAAGAAGAGGCGCAAATATGATGAGAACTACATTGATTCGGGGTTCACTTATATTGGGAGTAGTGCCTTTCCTCAGCCACAGTGTGTTATATGTGCAAAAGTACTATCTCACAATTCGATGTAACCTTCAGTCTTGCGCAGACATTTAGAAATAAAACATGCCAGTTTGAAAAACAAGCCACGGGAGTTTACAGGGAGTCTCTGGAACTATATTTAATGTGCAGGAACAAAACTGTGATTAGCAAGATGGAGCTCTTCTCTGTCTGCATTAACAAGGACAACACAGAGGTCTTTACATCATTGTATGATTTTTTGTGTGCAAATGAACTCAAGCTTACAGACAAGGTCAAATGTGATATAGCGAAGCACCTGAGTGAGTTGGGTGCGCAATTACGCAGGTACTTTCCCGAAACGAATGACACAAACAACTGTATTCGTTATCCCTTTCATTCCCTGGCTTCAGTCCATTTAACGATATCTGAACAAGAGAGACTCATTGAAATTGCAACAAGTGGTTCTGTGAAAATTGAAGTTAATCAGAAGCCACTGCCAGATTTCTGGACAGGGCTGCGCTCAGAGTATCCTGCCTTGGCAAATTGTGCTGTTAAGACACTGATGCCCTTTGCAACCACGTACCTATGTGAGAGTGGATTCTGAGTCCTCACTAGCATGACAACTAAATACAGGCACAGACTGTGTGTGGAAAATGATTTAAGACTGAGACTCTCACCAAAACAACCCAACATTGCAGAGTTATGTGCATCCTTTCAAGCACACCCTTCTCATTAACCTATTGTTATTCACAATTTTCGATGAACAAATAAGGTTTTATATGTAAGATGGCTAAATAAAGATCTAAATGATTGATTATTATTATGTTATTATTTGTGCCCTGGTCCTATAAGAGCTCTTTGTCACTTCCCACGAGCCGGGTTATGACCACTCACACTCATTCTTAGGTTTAATAAATGTATCGTATAGTGTGTGTGTGTGTGTGACAGGCTTACAATGATGGTAAAAAACTACATTTGAGAGTGATCTGACCCTGGTGCTAGAGGGGGTACATCTGACCCTGGTGCTAGAGGGGGTACATCTGACCCTGGTGCTAGAGGGGGTACAGCTGACCCTGGTGCTAGAGGGGGTACAGCTGACCCTGGTGCTAGAGGAGGTACATCTGACCCTGGTGCTAGTGGGGGTACATCTGACCCTGGTGCTAGAGGGGGTACAGCTGACCCTGGTGCTAGAGGGGGTACAGCTGACCCTGGTGCTAGAGGAGGTACATCTGACCCTGGTGCTAGAGAGGGGGTACATCTGACCCTGGTGCTAGAGGGGTACAGCTGACCCTGGTGCTAGAGGGGGTACAGCTGACCCTGGTGCTAGAGGGGTACAGCTGACCCTGGTGCTAGAGGGGGTACAGCTGACCCTGGTGCTAGAGGGGTACATCTGACCCTGGTGCTAGAAGGGTACAGCTGACCCTGGGGCTAGAGGGGGTACAGATGACCCTGGGGCTAGAGGGGTACAGTTGACCCTGGTGCTAGAGGAGGTACAGCTGACCCTGGTGCTAGCGGGGGTACAGCTGACCCTGGTGCTAGAGGGGTACAGCTGACCCTGGTGCTAGAGGGGGTACAGCTGACCCTGGTGCTAGAGGGGTACAGCTGACCCTGGTGCTAGAGGGGGTACAGCTGACCCTGGTGCTAGAGGGGTACATCTGACCCTGGTGCTAGAGGGGGTACATCTGACCCTGGTGCTAGAGGGGATACAGCTGACCCTGGTGCTAGAAGAGGTACATCTGACCCTGGTGCTAGAGGGGTACAGCTGACCCTGGTGCTAGAGGGGGGTACATCTGACCCTGGTGCTAGAGGGGGTACATCTGACCCTGGTGCTAGAGGGGTACATCTGACCCTGGTGCTAGAGGAGGTACATCTGACCCTGGTGCTAGAGGGGGTACAGCTGACCCTGGTGCTAGAGGGGGTACAGCTGACCCTGGTGCTAGAGGAGGTACATCTGACCCTGGTGCTAGAGGGGGTACAGATGACCCTGGTGCTAGAGGAGGTACATCTGACCCTGGTGCTAGAGGGGGTACATCTGACCCTGGTGCTAGAGGGGTACAGCTGACCCTGGTGCTAGAGGGGTACATCTGACCCTGGTGCTAGAGGAGGTACATCTGACCCTGGTGCTAGATGGGGGTTCGCAGCTGGAGATTAAATGTTTGAAGGAGTACGGGACTATAAAAAGCTTGGGAATCACTCCAATAGGGTATTCTACACGGCAGGGTTTCTCCAACTCGGTCCTCGGGACCACCAAGGGGCACACATCTTGTTTTGTTGCCCTAGCACTACACAGCTGATTAAAAATAATCAACTAATCATCAAGCTTTCATTATTTGAATAAGCTGTGTAGTGATAGGGAAACAAAACAAAACGTTACACCCCTTGGTGGTCCCGAGGACAAGAGTTTGGGAAAAGCTGCTACAGGGTGTTTAGGCCAGGGCTGTTAACCTCTGACCCTACGAGGTCCAGAGCCTGCTGCTGTTCTGTTCTACCTGATTATTAATTACACCCACCTGGTGTCCCAGGTCTAAATCGGTGACTGATTAAGGGAAGGAGGCTTATTCTGGCTGGCTAACAGTAGACAACACTAGACAGAAGAAGATACTCTCTAGGCTTCTGTATGCCGGGCACACAGCCTACTACCATAAATAGCTTTGATCTGTTGCCATTTCTGTTGTGGTTTGAGTTTCTGTCTTGGCTGGAGATACCCATGATAAAGTCAGACTTTTAAAATAATAATAGCAACTAAGACTTTTGTGTGTACTCTGCGGAGGTTGGGTGTATTTGGATCAACTACAACATTATTTCCTTGGGTGAAACATAACATGCATTTGGATGATCAAAGGCTTACTGTGTGTGCAGGTGTGGGTTTAGAGAGGGCGTCATTACTTTACATACATGACCTCTTTCCCTGTGGTCCTTCTGTAGCTCAGTTGGTAGAGCATGGTGCTTGTAACGCCAGGGTAGTGGGTTCGATTCCCGGGACCACCCATACGTAGAATGTATGCACACATGACTGTAAGTCGCTTTGGATAAAGCGTCTGCTAAATGGCATATATTATTATATATTATTATATTATATTATATATTGATCTGACCCCCTTCTCATCTCTCTCTCTCTCTCTGTGTCCCCTTTTCATTTCTCTCTATCTGACCCCTTCTCATCTCTCTCTGTCTCTCTCTGTCCCCCTTTCATTTCTCTATCTGACCCCCTTCTCATCTCTCTCTGTGTCTCTCTCTCTCTGTCTCTCTCTCTCTCTCTGTCCTCTTCTCATCTCTCTCTGTCTCTCTCTGTCCCCTTTTCATTTCTCTATCTGACCCCCTTCTCATCTCTCTCTGTGTCTCTCTCTCTCTGTCTCTCTCTCTCTCTCTGTCCCCTTTTCATTTCTCTCTATCTGACCCCCTTCTCATCTCTCTCTGTGTCTCTCTCTCTCTTTCTATCTGACCCCCTTCTCATCTCTCTCTGTCTCTCTCTGTCCCCTTTTCATTTCTCTCTATCTGACCCCCTTCTCATCTCTCTCTGTGTCTCTCTCTCTCTATCTGACCCCCTTCTCATCTCTCTCTGTCTCTCTTTCCACCTTCTCATCTCTCTCTGTCTCTCTTTCTATCTTTCCCCTTTTCATCTCTCTCTTTCTCTCGGTCTCTCAATCTGTCCCCTTCTCATCTCTCTCTGTCTCTCTCTCTATCTGACCCCCTTCTCATCTCTCTGTCTCTCTCTCTCTTTCTATCTGCCCCCCTTTTCATCTCTCTCTGTCTCTGTTTCTCAATCTGTCCCCTTCTCATCTCTCTCTCTGTGCCCCCTCTACACAATCTGGCCACTAAATACCGAATCCAGGGCCTTCAGCAGGATCACCCAGAACATGACTCAGAACCTGGCCAGCTCCTCTGGACACTCGGTGGAAAGCTATTGAACTGTTTATTTATTTTTATCTCACGTTTATTTAACCATGAAGTCCCATTGAGGTCAGATGACGTCTTTCCCAATGGAGCCCTGCATTTTCAGGTCCCCATTGGGAAAAGGTTACCTCCCTCTTTATGTTGTAATATAATGTATATGTTATGGTTATATGAATGGAGGTCGGGTGTCATCTGATATAGTTTGTTGAACATTTTCAGCTGAAGTCCATACATTATGAAGTCCATACATTAGTCTTTAACAATAAACATCTCATTCATTAAAAGGCCCAATGCTGTCCAAAACCATTTTGGAACAATACTGTC
Organism: Oncorhynchus keta; assembly: GCF_023373465.1. Taxonomy (NCBI): domain Eukaryota; kingdom Metazoa; phylum Chordata; class Actinopteri; order Salmoniformes; family Salmonidae; genus Oncorhynchus; species Oncorhynchus keta. The sequence continues at coordinate 11,529,374 of NC_068444.1, read as the reverse complement.
AAATTGTGAAAATGATGATAATGACATTTTAGGGTAAGAGCTATTTGAATAGACTGTCTGAAATGTCACCCTGTTTTAGTGGGTCATCACTAGGCGGTAAATTAGTTATTTGACTAATAAGAAATAGTTCCAAACCGCTCTGCCAATATCAGTGAGTTTTCAGTTTTCCCCTCTCCATTGAGACCACTCCCAGACAGTCTTTGCAAAATTCTTCCTTGAGAAATTGCTTTTTGCTAAGAAGATATATATATATATATATATTTAAACAATTTTAATTGAAAACAATCACAGTAATATAATTAATTGTTACCCAGTAATGATTTGATATTGAGATAAAAACATTGCATTGGACCTTTAACAATGAGTTCAATGAGTGAGTGGACTGGACAATAATAATGTTGACAACATTGCAGGTACCAGTCTGCCCTTCAGACTGGAGAAGTGGCCCTGAGGGACACCTGTCCTGGAACCTGTCCTCCGTACTGCAGAGTGGGGAGTGGACCACCGTCAGCATCGACCTGCTCATGACCCTGCTGCAGCGTTTAGACCTCATCTTGCAGGTACAGTAGGCCTACTCCTTGGTAGCCTGATTGCAGATCTGTTTACACTGTCTGACCGACTCCTTGTCAATCATTGTCACATGAGTGTCTGCCTCATCCCAGATCTGTTTGTGTCGGCAATACAGCACAAACAGACATGGGAGCAGGCTAACTCCTGTGTATTACTCCATCTTATGATTATGTACAGAACTATTGAACAATTTTGAACTTGTATGTGTGTCTTTGCAATGTGTATATATATACGGTATTTATTTCATTACTTGTTACTTTTATTTCTCATTCTTATTATTTTGTTATAACTGTATTGTTGGTAAAGGACTTGTAAGTAGGCATTTCACTGTAAGGTCTACTACACATGTTGTATTCAGCATTTCACTGTAAGTTCTACTACACCTGTTGTAATTCAGCATTTCACTGTAAGTTCTACTACACCTGTTGTAATTCAGCATTTCACTGTAAGGTCTACTA